>NC_135497.1:77275218-77375218 GCF_052857255.1 Amblyomma americanum | reverse complement strand
AAAGTCACTGAAATGCACTGCGCAATTATGGTAGCCCTGCTGCCGCTGCCTCCAAGAGAAATCCATAAGTCCGCCACTGTGACACTCAATCGTGTGGGGCTTTCGAACGCAGGAATTTTGAAAATGGGGCAGACGCCTCTGACAGTGAGGCTGTTTCTTGAGCTAGTAGGCTGTTTATACTGACGAAAAACATTTTAACCGCAAAGTATATAGGACGGAGACATGAGAGGGATAGGACCCAGCGCTTTAGGGCAAAACGCGTCGTGTCATTTGGTGCGGGGCATTTGATATGGGGCAATTGTGACAGGGGCTTCTGCAATCGGTGCTTTTTAAAATGGGGCACACGCAGCGGGGTTTCGACGCAGGGCATTTTACACAGGGCTTCTGACATCGGGTGCTTTCGTGCAGCACCCTGTACTGCTTTGCTCTGAAACTCTAGAAAATGGGATTAGAGCGCTTCACAAGCTTACAATGTCTTCACCGTTACCGCTCCCATTAAACGCCAGCTTGGCCCATTCTACGCTTTCATGCCCCCTTAGCGAAGAGTTTTAGCTTACCGTGCCATGCTACCAACGCTACCGCTGCCGTTACCGCGCCGATCAATTGACTCCGTACCCGCGCGGTACTGTGCACGAGCTTACGGACTTCATCCCGGTCGCGGCGGTAGAATTTCGATGGAGACGAAATGCAAAAGCCCTATAGTGTACTGACGTTTCGGCGCACCGTGGAAAACTTGCGACGGTCAAAATTAATGCGCAGCCTTCCATTACGACTCATAGTCGCATCTAGCTTTGAAGCGCACAAACCAGCTCACTTGATTTTAAATCTTCCTCGCTTCTGGCGCGCAAGAACTGCAGGGTTCCTACCGCGGGCCCCAGCAGCAGCTTCTCCCATGCGTGAACCGGGGGCGGTTAGACAGGCGCTGGTATCTGTGTGCGCCAGCTGCACAGTGGAAGCAGACCTGAGGCAACGCCACTTACGTTCGAGTCGCGACGCTGGCAGGAAACAAGCATCGCTTGCGAACTTAACGAAGCCACGATATCGTTATTTGATTCGGAGAAACGCCTGCGGGGTGGTGTGTCAACTTCTCTGTCTCTTTCCTTTATTTTTGTCTGTCGTGCGGCGGTCGGCCGAGAAGCAAATATGACACTGGAAGTGATTCGACGCACTGCACAGAAAATAAAAAAAAGTAACGCAATACTTTTTATCAAGAGTTGTGTCTGCTTTCTGGTGCTGCGCGAAAGAAGCTGACGGAGCGTTGTCGACTCAAGTGACGCGCGTCACACGAGAATCGCACCGCTTCGTGCGTAAAGGACGGGTACAATTCTTCAGTGCCGCAAAATAAAAGTTGCCCCCCACCCCGTTCCCAACTTTTCCAGCTTCCAGTCCAGATTGTTCTCAATTTAAGCAGAGAATGCAGCACCGTGTCCACCGAAACTTTGACTGGAGACTCTCCCTAAAGAAAAGCAGTGACCACAAAGAGACGTGCGTTGTAAAAATAGGTATATTTATTTATAAATAAATAATGGATGATCTGACTAGGAGCGCGTCGGCTTCTATGAATGGAACAGATTCTGAGAGAATGGTTCATGGTCGCAATAAATAGCGTGCAACAATGACGGACGAAGCACAGTCAATAAATAACGAGCAGGTGGGTGCGACGGCACACGCGCCGAGTGAGCTGAAGAAGCCGTCACGTGGTCGGCCCTGTCCGGCCTCTCGTGCAGCCCGGCCGAGTCGAGGCAGTGTACGGTGCGGCGTGGCGCTCGCGCGCAGAGCGGGGTCGCTTGTCCGTCCCTAGGCGGCACACAGCATCACCGAATGTGGTCGTACTTGGCTCGGCACTCGCACTCGGTGTGGTTTTCGAAGGCCAGCGACTCCACCTTGGTTTGCTGCTCGCCGCTGGCTTCCAGCTCGAGCACCAGGAACGTGCGCTCCACCACTTGGATGGCCCTGGGCTGACAGTGCTCGTCCTCGGTGGCGCAGCAGCCCGTGTCCGGGCCGCACCGGTGCACCACGGTGCAGTGTGGCACGTAGCGCTGCAGAAACACGCACAAAACGGAGGCGGCGGTTAGGCAAGCCATGCGCTCTCGGGCAGACTTATTTCGGTGGCATGCGCGCATGTCTCAGATGAAGCGGAGTGCGTGCGCAACCGCGTTGTGCGGACCTACGGCGGGGCCCCCGCGTCTCTGCCGCTCATGGCACCGCAGTGGAGTATGCTTTAGCGCACTGAAAGCTACAAAGTTGGTGTAGCTGGGAACAGGCGTTGACAATGAATACAGGAAGGGTAGCCGAAAAATCGCATCCGTGTTGCAAAACACCCGTTACACTCATTTTCATTTTGTGCTTGAAATCTCACATAGTTGGGAAGAACTGGGAATTGATATATTACATAGATGGGGAATTAATATACTGATGCGAACTCACAATATATGCATTCACAATATATGCAATGTAGCTATTCGCTAATATCCAGGCGCTTTAGCTAGTATGCCAGTTAGAGACTCATAAAAAACCCTTGAGGCATTTGATAGCTTTAAGTACAGTCAATTAATTCAACTTCGATGTAAAATTAAAACGTAATATTGGCGCCGAAAAGAAGGCTCATGATGCTTTCCGACGAAATAAGTTATAATAAACAAACGCGAGACAGGAAATTAAACATTTTTCCGCGATCGGTATCCATATGCGCTTTTGTTATTAATGTTTCCTGATTACTGCTGTAACACCATATTCCAACTCGTTGTGACCAGGAAGCGTTCGCACCTTTGCTTATTTTATATCCGAAACTTCTTCCCAAGAATAGGCCAGCTCACGAGGGTCGCGTTGCAATCGAACGTGTATTCCGGCGTCACACTAGCGGTCCACGTGTGTGCAGAAGTACACAGCCTGCTTCTTGCACGCATGGGCACACGTGCCTGCCATAAGCAATTAGAAAGGTCCTTGCTACATCGCAGTGTGTTTATCAAGCTTCCCGATTTAGAAGCACCTGATTTTCCGCCAGGAAGAGTCGGCACAGGATAATGCCAGCCGTCATGCGTCAACCACGTTTTGGCGGCGACGAGCTAGCTAAAAGTGCTTTCTTCAAAATAAAAAAAAGGTAATAATGGCATCCTTGACCCAAAAATGCAATATATTTCCGCTAAAACGTTCCATGCTGCCAAAGGGCGCCATATATCAGACCTTGTAGCGAAGGAAGGTTGTGCGAACACGCGAATAGAAACAGGAACAGACTGCGCAAAGCGCTGCTGTACTTGTTTTACATCATGTGTTCGCGCATTTCTGTCCCCGGTGGCATGTGCAATTCCCTTGGCACCGTACTGTTCTGGTGGCCGAGTTCCTCAAAGGGACGAACAACTCACTTGAAAACCACCACGACAGGTTTCAACAATCAACTGGACCCCTGCGCAACGTGCTTTTATCGTTGCGTGTTCGATGGGCTCATAACACTGTTCAAGCCCCTACTTCACGAGTCTGGTACCAGGCCAACTAAATAAAAACCACGAAAGCTAACGAACGTCTGGAACTATATGAGCAGCGGGAGGAGGTGCTCAGACGCCTGTCCACTTATATCGCAGCTGACCGGCTGCCTTTCGACCACTCACGTTGCCCCCTGGTGACGGCCATTCACCAATCGCAAGGCACACCCGGGGTACACGTGAGACAAGCGCGGTCTTTCCGATCAGTTTCTTTTGGCGGCACTCGCAGAGGAACGACTACACTCTCGCATGCGTCGAAGTTGAACAGTACAGTGCACGCACGTGTCCCCCTGGAGTTCACTGTTCCGATATATGTGCAAAGCAACACGGTGACGCATGCTGTCACTTCGTGTCACTCTGCAGCATTTGAAGCCCTGATAAGGAGGCACCGATTTCTGCGCATCCTATGCTTATAACCGAAATATATAAAACATCCTCTTCTGCAGCTACACGGCAAATAAAATTCCAACAATAAACTTTCTCCTCGCCCTCTTCTATGTGCGAAGTCGACTGGCAATAAACAAAGCAGTGATAGGTTCGCAGCAAGGCGAACCATCCCGGGAAGGGCACTCACTTTGCTCTCGTTTGGATAGATGTCTGGCACGCAGATGGTCCTGGGCTGTGGAACCCTGCAGCGCGCCTCCCGCTGTACCATCTGCAGATGCTGACTGGCGCGCACGTAGGCGCGACTGCCGTATGGCTTGTGCGGCCGGCACAGTCCCACGGCGAAGCACGTGCACAAGACAAGCAGCGCCGTCCAGGCGAGCCCCCTCGCCACACGCTCGTGTTCGCTGGCCATGGCTATTGGTGGCGGTGTGGCAAGTGCGACTTGCGAGCGACGATCGCCGAATGGTGATCGACCGGGCGCCCATGATGGTTATATGCCACCGCGTTACCGGGATTGCACTCGCGGCTCGTGCGGCAAGACTGCTTTGCCGCCGAGGGCCCGCCGGCGCGCGGCGTCTTCCGCCGCGTGATGTCAGGGTCCCGGGGAAGCACCAATGAGAGAGGTTCCTCCTTGCGTCATGCCGAGGAAACCAGTTTTCCAGGACGGCCCGCCGCCGGGGCGCTAGAATTGATTCCCTCTGCCGCCCACTCTTCGGACGCCCGCATCTCGCACTCGGACGCCCGCATCTTCCGCCCGCTGCGCGGGCTTTGTTGTGGCGAGAGCCGAGTGCGCGACGCTGCCGGAGCTTTCGCTTTCACACAAGGCGGAAAGCCTCATGCGGGTCGGCTCCGATCGGCCCGGGATGCGAGAAAGCGTGAGCGAACTGCCAGAAAAAGGAGCGCTAAGCAGCGAGGGGACCCTGCTATCACCACGGCGAGGTCACTCAGACAGGGCGGCCCTCTTCTCCAGTCCCGTAATATGCGTATTCACTGATAATGCGCCGAGACAGCGTTATCTTGTGGACTGTTTGTAGATGAGACGCGTATTTCGTCACGGCTCGCGTGTCTGGACTTCGACGTCATGAAGCAGGTTTGCAACGCTACAAAATAAAAACACAATTTGAATACCCAATTTCCAACACTTCCTATGGTTTCAAATATAGTGTACAAATCTAGTACAGTATAGTTTCAGCGCAAGAGAAATTATAATGCTCCTCTCAGTTTCTAGTCTGCAGCTAGGGTGTATAACCTTGAGCAGTGCTTGTTGACATGTTACGACTGCTCAACTCGGGATGTTTAATGCGAATTTTCTATGCACGAATTCTTCATTAGCGGTGCTACAGTCGAGGCAGCATTCTAGACTGTTCTGTAACTAGACATAAAAATAAAGTATGACATAAAGCACACACAGACGGAGTGCTTCGTCCGTGTACATTTTCATCCATGCTGGCTCGTCTGTAGCGCACGTTGCGCAAAACAGTCAGGGCGATGATAGGCCAACAGGACCAATTTTTCGCCTTATGGAGCAGCTGCGCTACAATCTGAGACTTTCTGGCTGCGTTCCGCGAAAATGCGTGACGGCTTCCACCTGACATTTCTGCGGATCTGTAGTAGGGTTTTCATTCTCTTCATTTTTTCTTGTTGCCTGGTTATTGGTTTAACGAGAATTCGATTCCTACTCATGCTTTTCTTTCCAAGGACAGTCTGATTATTAAGAGCTCGCTAAATGTGATCGCATATTCCTGGTTCAACTAGTAGCGTTTAACTAGACCTCAACCTCGCCTGGGCTAGAGCAAAAAACATCACGCTGCACGGACACTGGCTCGTGGATCCATCACTTGGTCATGATGGAGTTATCGCATGCTGGTCCGTCCTGCCTACTCCAAAAGAATGATAACGCTTCAACACAGTGTAGTTCCAAAGGCTACATAAAGTAACCTAGCCTCATCAAAAAATAATGACGATAAGAGGGAGCCTCGCCTGCCCAACCGAAGCAACTCGCATCAAAATAGAGCTCAGTAAAGGCGAGCTACAGCAACGTAAAAAGTATAGACTAAATACTAAGAAACACAAATAAGGGGAAAGTCTCCGATATGGAAAAAAAAACTGAAAACTTGGGAAAGTAGCGAGCAGAGAGCTCTGGACCTTCAATGTCACCAAATCCAGAACAGCCTATTATTGATCTGTTAGAATATGCCAAATCCTTATCAGACTACTGAAGAAAAAAAAACAGATTGCTTTTTGGCGGTATACGTATACATAGCTCCGTGTATGCAAGCACGTCCATAGGCGACTGCTTTTTAGCTTATTAGACTTCTACCTTTTCGGTTCTGATAAGCTGACAGCGCCGCAACGGCGATGTAGTAGGGGTGGGGTGGGTTGGTTATGATGGGAGGGAACCCACAGTAACTGTCTCATGCACGGTGGACACTCGAACCACGCTGTGATGTAAGGGATGAAGTTCAACAGTACGGAAATTTGGGCGAGTTGGTATGAAGGAATTGGAGTAAAAGGAGGGAATGAGAGAAAGAGTAGCCGTAGTAGAGTGTTTTTTTTTTTTGGCGTTCCACGGACACTGAAGTGCGGCCTCCGTGGTAGGGATTCGATCCCGCGCCCTCGTGCTTAGCAGCTGAATGACACCGCGCCGGGTAGGCAGGAGCGTTATATGATTCACACAAGCTGCATATATTTTTATTTTTGTTTGCGCAGTAAAAGCTGGCATACGAGCTGATAAATTTCGCGCCTAGTTCACTTGCGAAGCTAAGCGGGAGCTCCCGCTCCAGCAAGAATGAACGGAAATTCTCATGATTCAGCCAGAGGAAACGACAGCCATCCTAATATAGACGCTTCATTGTGCTTTCCTCCTTAAACGCCGCCATATCGCCGTACGTCGTTTCCTAAGCCGGCTTCCTTTACGTGATGAACGGGTGGGATGTCGTACGTTTTCGTCACGCCGAGGAGAAGAGAACTATATATGGTATTTAAACTGCAGCAAATGAGTTATTTTTTCTTCAGTTCACTCGTTCAAGAAGCTCAAGGGTTCGAAATCGGTCCGAAGCTCTCCACACTTTCCTCGCAGCCCAGAATGTTGCCTTGGGACGTTGACACATTTTAACCAAATGTTGAGATTATTTTTCTTTTCATTTACTTCGAAAGACGCCTTCGCTTTTTCCTACCATGTCTATGCGAGTGTGACATATTTCGGAGCTCGCGTAGTAATAAATGCCAGAGCTTGCTCGTATGTCATAGTCAGTGGTTGGACATTACGGGTTTTATTTTTTGAAAATGCGGTGAACTTTTTTTTTCAGTGTTTATACCAGAACACATTTTCGTTTTTTTTCGGCGAATATTTCCATGGATGGATCGCAGTTTTTTTGTTCGTGCGTGCGTGTGTGTGTGTGTGTGTGTGTGTGTGTGATATATATATATATATATATATATATATATATATATATATATATATATATATATATATATATATATATATTGTGGTATTCCTGTGCGATGAAAAGTCACTTGGATCATGCGGGACTGTGCCAGGTGCCCGACCGAAGCTACCTCCAGGACGTACCCTCCTGAACTTCAAAGTGCAGTCTTGAAACAAGGACACTCAACTATGGGCCGCCCAGCAGGCCCGGGGTGCGCTCGAAAAGCGCAAGCTTCACGACCCACCACAAACGGGCCTAACTGGGGTAGTGCAGAGTAGGGCATAACCCCGAGTCGAAGCTTGGCCAACATCACGACGCGTTAACCTATCGGTTGCCGGCATTTTAATAAAGTTACTCCTATCCTATCCTGTCCTATCCTATCCTATCATATCATATCCTAACATATATCATATCCTATCATAACATATCCTATCCTATTATATCCTATCCTGAAGTTTTCTTGGCCTTTTTGTCATCCTGAACATTCTGTTCATCAGTAATTAACACACAAATGGCCGTGAACAAAACACTCGTGGCAAAACACTTATAGCAGTGCACAATTGCAGAAGGAAATGCTATGGCCAATAAGCGAGGTACCGCGAATCATATGATGCAACTGTAAGAAAGAGACGCAAGTGGGAGTTAATTTCTAAAATATGGTTTGCCGTGTTATCACTGGGCTCAGTTGAGCCAGAGCGTGGAGAATCACGTGCTCTGCGTGTTGACGACAGTGATGGAACTGTCGCTGAATCGTCGCGGTAGTCAGAACATGACACCTTTTCGCGACACGTATGCATTTTTCGAGCGTTTTTGCATGCATCAGAGCAAGCTGCTGAACCGAGTGACTACCCTAAGCGGGCGATGTTCCTGCTCACATGTCGGATGTTCTACATATTTGGAAATTGGAGGACACCACAGTTTTACGGAAACTTTCCGATCCATTGGGTACACATTCTCAGTGAAATGTTGTCTGAAGGTTGCATTTTTTTATTGCAAAGCGCCGTATTTCAGTGAAACGTCTGGCCAGACTATTTTTTGTTTTGTTTTCTAGACTGTAGCGCATGGTTGGAGCGAAGAATAGGTGAAATACCTGTTTTTCAGGAGCTTCTACCATCCATAAACATTACTGCAGCTTGTGTTGAAATTGGCTTTTGGATACTGAAAAAATAATGCAACGGACAATGGCGTACCCGCTGTGGTAGCGCAATGGATAAGGCGTGCTGTTGAGCCCAAAGTCGCGGGGTTGAATTACAGCCGCTGCTGCCACGTTTTGTTGCAGACAAAACGCAAATGTGCTTTGCGATATCAGTGCACGTTAAAGAGCCCCAGAGGGTCGAAATTAACCCAAAGCCCTCCAATACAGAGTCTACAATGTAGCCCGTGAATTGGTTCTGGACGCTAAACCTCCCATATCAGACACAGCTATAAAAATTGTTTAAGCTCGGGTGATGTTCATCTTCGTAAGAGTTACAAGTAAGATCATATTTTTTGTCTGTGATGTCACAAAACCTTTCGCGTAGTATAAGCAATTTGATGTGTAGGTACGCCCCAAAACATTCTGGCTATTCGCATGCAACAGGGCGTGTTCATACTCCGCAAATTCCGTGCAGCCACTGCTCGTAGAATCCAAACACAATGCATGGGCCTCCTGCGGTGTATCGAGAGTATACAGGCCCCCTACGTACAGTCGGGGACAAAAGTCTGTGGACCGTCTGCGCCGTAAACGGAGCTGATAGCTCTCTTATTAGCCTCTGGCTGGAGTCCATACTAGCGGAGGTGAAGGCAAAAATCCTGTTCTTTCATCTCCGCAAGTGTGGTCTGCAGCCGGCGGCGATAATAGTGCTATCAGCTCCTTTTGCGGCGCAGGCGGTCCAGAGAGTTTTGCCGCCAACTGTAAATGACTCAAGATAACTACAGGTCCGTTTGATTCGCCCCGCACGATGTGATCTAGTTCATGGCGGTGCAAAAAAAGTGCCGCACTCTTGCAGCGCCAGTTCAGCAGTGCAGGCGCAGAGCGACCCTATAGTGCCGAATAGAAACGAACACCGAAGTGCAGAAGTCGTGCAGACCATCTGCGTCTAGTGCGCTGTCGTGGTTTTCAGGCTATCGGTCGTTGGGTACGCATTTTTTGTCGGTGCTGTGTAGAAAAAGGTCTAAAATTCCTCTTCAGCTCTATGACCTTTGCCAGTAATCTTCAGTTCATCTTTTTGTTTGTTTGTTTGCTTGTTCGTTTGTTTTATGGGCTTAACGTCCCGATGTGAGTGAGGCTATGAGGGACGCCGCAGTGGTGGTCGCCGGATAATTTGCACCGCGTGGGGTTCTTTAACGTGCACTGACATCGCACAGTACACGAGCCTCCAGCATTACGCCTCCATGCAAATGCGACCGCCGCGGCCGGGATCAAACCCGGGTCTTTCGGGTTAGCAGACAAGCACCACAACCACTGAGCCACCGCGGCGGCTTTCGCCTTTTTGGTGAACTGCGGATTACTGCCGATGGTCACAGAGGCGAAGATGAATTTTGATTTCAAGCGTCTTTTCTGCATCTCACGTGGCACGTTTGACTCTCGTCGGTACCTTTCAAGAGTCGCCGACGTTCCCGCATGTCATCGGAGACCGCCCACATATGAGTTCAGAGAAGACATTTCAGAAAAGACGAGCGCAACGATTGCCAGCCCAAGCATATAGAAGCCGCTGAAAAAGCCGCCATCGCTCTAGCAATCGCGCACGCAAACGCAACAGGAAAAGATTCGGTTATAGTCATAGACTCCAAACAAGCTTGTAGGAACTGCATGCGATGCAGACAGACATGGCAGCTAGCAACCCGCATACTGAAAAAGGTGCTAAAAAGATTAACCATAGCCAAGCACGAAATCGTATGGGTTCTGGGACACAGGGGAATGAGGGGCAATGAGGTAGCGGACGAGTTAGCTCAAGGATACGTCAACTGAGCACACTCAGTACTCTGCACCACAGGCACCTTTCGACCCTGTCGCTCCCCATACTCAGACATCCTAGATCATTGCCGGGGCCAACGGAAGCGCTACTCAGCCCCGCACAAAGAGCTATACAAAGAAGAGGCGGTAGATTGGAGAAGGCTGTCGACCGCAGGCACCTACCCGCAGTTACATAACTGCATAAGATGTACCCTACAAAATACACCGATGAATGTCTGTGGTGCAAGGACCAACCGGCACTCGTACACGTAAAATGGACCTGCCCGCAGGAAGTCAGATCTGAAAATAGACAACCCGAGTGTGACGCAGTAGGAGCCCCGTGCTGGCTAACGAGGAAGATGTACTAGGTTACTCGTACGTCGAGCCACGATGGCAGCAACCAGGTGTGACATCCTGGGCAAAAGGTCGACCTCAGCGCCTAGCGGCCCGTAAGGGCCGCCAACACATCTAAAAATGTCTAAATAAAAGTTTTCCATGTCCACGTCTATAAGATAACAATCATCTGCAAATCAGATCGTACTTCATTAAGCCATTACCATGTGCTGCGCATCGTAAGTTTAGGGTATATCAGGTTATGTAGCTCAGTCACTGCAGTACAAACAAGGAACTTTCACGGTGTGAGCAGTCGTTGCTGAAGGGGGCGCCACTGGCACTTGGTTACAAAGGGTGGCAGTGTGCCAGCATATTTTAATATAGTACAGTGCAGATAAGATTAGTTGCAATAGCGAAGTAATTTTCCATACCGTTTATTTAGCTTATGGCGAGGGGCAAAGGAGAAAGCAAGGTTCCAGTATTTCTTTGTTTCTAAGCAGGCTGAACATGGAGCTGATACGCACCACTCACATGCATGCCTCTAACGTGTGCGATTCCTCATCTGCGCTTCTTACAAGTCAGCCGCGATTTCAATGTGAGTCACCCTCCAAGATGAATCTCCCTTCCGTTGAACAAGACCTGATTCTTAGGAACACATCGGGTCACAAATGAATCGAAATGAGAGAACGTCTTGCGTGTGCGCCTGACTCGCGACACTGTGAACCTTCTGCGTAAGCGTGGCTTGTCTCGCAGGCTTCTAGAATGCTCGGCGCCGTGTTAAAGCTGTCGCCCAGACGCAGTTGGTAGAGAGGTTATAAGGGGGAGGGGTTGAGAGAGAGACAGAGACAAGAGCGTATGCTTTTTACGTCTTTTCGCACTTGTCAACTGCTCACGAGGCTAGCGTGTTGTTGTCAGCCGAGCTAGTTCATCTCGCTTGCTCTGGGAATTACGGGCGAGCAGCTACAGGGGCCGAAACCCGATAGCGCCTATTGAGCAATCGCCGCCCTCTCTGGGACCGCGCTGGAGTTCGCACACTGCTGGCGCGGCTGTCCTTCTTGAGAGGACTCCGTAGCTAGCGAGGACCGAGTGTGTATGCGAGCAGTGGAGCTCGGGCGCTCGCACGCGAAATTCGCGCGTCACAACAGAATTCGGAAGCCCGTGTACCGCCCTAGCTGCCGCTTCGCTTGCCCGCCGCGCCGCTATCTGAGGGCTGACAAAAAATGCGAGCCGTTCTGTGAAGTGTAACGCGACACCGTCGTAGGGTGAGGGCTGACACGGTCGCTTGGGCTGACGCAGGAGTCCTCGAAGGGCGCCGGGAAAACCCGCGCTGGGTGGGCCTCAGAGGATACGATTCGTATCCTTTGGGGATGATAAATGGAGTTTGGACATTAGAGCCTGTTTCCGGGGTTGGCATGACACAAGAGCGGCGATTCTCCGTCCCCCCATCTGGCCTGATTGGGGACCAGTGGAGCCTGTCAACGGCTGCGCCTCGTCAAAGTGCTAGTTGATAGAACGTCACCCGAACAGTATCTCCATTCTGTCACCATGTGGGGCTCTCTCTCGGCGCGTTGGAATTACACTCGTGACTGCCAGTTTGTATGATTCGATTCAGTGCATTGGGTTACGTCGGATGCACAGATTATCTTTGTTTCTTTCGAAGCCTTCTGTTCCATCAAGTTTCTGTATCTTGCCAACTGGAGAGGGCAGTGAATAATGACCTGATATCGGATGGCGAGTGTGTTTCTCTCTGTATATCGAAGTAAGCAAATTTTGTTACCCACAAAACGATAACGCGTCGGGAGGGAAGCCTTACGTGCTTCGCAAAACGAGATGCGTCGCTATACGTCACCGACAGCTCCACCACCACGCCACGGCGGTATATAGCCTCTGGCGCCACAACAACACTAACGAGATGTAGCGGTGGAATTCTTTCTCGAGAAGCGGACTCTGGAGGTGTGCACCGCGTTCCGGCTCAAATTGCAACGTCCAAATTCACAAGCTCGCAAACCGTGCGCCAGTTGCCGGTTGCCAGTTGCCGCACTAACGTTCGGGGGCTGTAATTGGAGAGTCGGGCACCGTTTCAAGTGGAAGGAGCTGACTTCAGAGAAGAGGCCTATTTTTTTTTCTCTTCGTCACGCTTTGCCAGTGGCTTGCAATGTGGCTGCGCCACTCTTGAAGCAGGGAAAGGTAAACAAAAGCAAGTGGAGGAAGATATGGAGTCAACGTAGGTTCACGGATTGCCATTGCTCATTGCTCGTCGCGCCCTAAGCGCTCTTGCAGAGACGGAAGACAGCGTTGTCGCAACGACAGCGGTTCCCGGTTGCAGTCACGTGGCATGGAAACCGTGTGCCACAGCGGAAAAAAATGTTCATGCATGCACTCTCGCCTTACTCATTTCCAAGTATTGAGAACCTTTACGTCAACGAGTGTTAGCTCGTGAGTAAAAGGCTTTAGATCCTTCCTGAGTCAACAAGAAAAAAAAATGCCTTTCCCTCAACAGCCGAATGAGGGATGAAATTTTCATCGGTGTTAGAAAAATCCGTACACGTCCCTCTACACGTCATCAGAGTGAGCACGCAGGAGCCTGCAGGAGCAAATTAAACTTCAAGCTGCTTTGTAGCATAAATGGCACTAAAATGTGCCGCATTGATCAAAAGTCTTCGGACCAAGTGGTTCGCCTTTCAACTGTACAGTGCAACACTTATGGCGACCCTGAAGTCCAGCAGGCCGAGTCGAGAACTGCGGTTCTTCCCGTTCTACAGAGATTTGCAGCTGCGTGGGTGCCTCCAGAGCCCCAATATGCGGCCGAAGAGCAAACAATGCGGCATGAACACTTCTAGCCTAAACCGTACATTTCACCGGGCTTTTCCAGCGCAATGCGGTAGTTTGTCCCCATATTGGGGTTTCGAATTCACAATGAACGTATAAGCGCTCCGCTAGTGTTCGGCGCACTAGTGCAGGTATGACGGCCTACGTACGAACTGATAATCCAGTGGTAATGAAAGAAAACCACCGGCCAGTGCTGAACGCGCTCACGTAAGAGTAGTTCAGTGCCTATCGTCCCGTTGCTGGATCGAGCGGTCGGGAAAGGCCCGCTACGAGGCCGCATGCCCGAATGCTGCGGTCTGCGAGTTAGTATCAACGGGGACGCAAGACGTAAATAGGGTTTGAAAAAAGACCTTGAAACGGGCGACATTAAACACGCACGCAAGCAAAAGCAAACAAACAGACCTCCTCGATCTACGCCTCTGCTGGCGTTCACATGAGCCCCCCACCCCCCCCCCCCCCCCCCTTTCCGCGACCATCTCTCGGGAACGCTTTCACGCGCAAGATACGGGTGAGATTGATCGCACTTTTTAGCAGCGCGAAGATTGTCGCTCGGCTTCTTCGAGAAAGCACGGCGTGGCGCTGAAAGTGAAGCGCTTGCGTCGCGGTCTGCGTCTTTCTCACCGTCGTTTCAGGGGGCCACGAAGAATCTGGGCGCGCGCTGCATTCACGAATCGGTTGCTTCTGCTCGCATGCGCGAGCTGGACCTGTGCTCGGGACAACACAGGGGCATTTTTTTTTTCCTTTCGGACCAAAGGTTTCGCGTGCTCCAACGAATAATTGATGATAATGAAGTTTAATGGCGCAAGGGCGGCTTTGGCTAAGGAGTGCCGTGGCGCAAGATATAATTCGTCTACACAAGGTGGGGTCAAATACCCATTTCCCAGGTATTTAACCCCCTATAAGCCGAGCACAAGGCTAGGGGAAAGCTTGTGCGCTTTGTATCACCGGTGGGTGTCCGGCCGATCGTACCCCGTGCCTCCCGCATGCGAGGAGGATTATCAAATCACTAGGCCACCGCTGCGGTGCCAAGGAAGAATTGTTCAACGCA
Organism: Amblyomma americanum; assembly: GCF_052857255.1. Taxonomy (NCBI): domain Eukaryota; kingdom Metazoa; phylum Arthropoda; class Arachnida; order Ixodida; family Ixodidae; genus Amblyomma; species Amblyomma americanum. Next base: position 77,360,779 of record NC_135497.1, on the reverse strand, counting down.
CAACAAGTGGCGCATTGATAATGGTCCGATTGCCTGGTTGAACCGGAGTCTATAACGGTTCTGACTACGATCAGGAATGCGAGAACACAAAAAGTAAAAGCTGCATTGAATGAGAAAAAGCAATAAAAATGAAAAACTTTAGGGAGAATTCTTTTACCGATCCCTAGCAGCCCATAATCATCAAAACGCTTTTTTTTTTCTTTCGGCGTGAATTGTCATGCCGCGTGTTGGTCGCTAATACTGCGGCCGACAGTCACTTTTGTGGGAGCCTTGAAAAAGAAGAAACCTTCCTATCTTTAACAGCGAGAAGCTGTTTACCGGTCTTCAACCGGGATAAGCATCAGTGCAATCAGTTCGCGAAGAAGGAAAAGAAGAAGAATAAAAGGAAGAAAAATAAGGCGAGGAGCGTCACGAAACACAGATTAGGCGAAGCACTAAGGAGTGAAAAGATGGCGAATAAAGTAATGACAACACGGCATCGAACTTTGTGTGTGTCCACTTGCATTTACTATCAGTTTCACATTGCTCATCTGCAGAGGTGGGCAGCCTCATGAGGCCTCGACCTGAGGTCGACCTCAACCTCAAAGTGACCTCAACCTCACGTCGTGAGGTGAGGTTGAGGTGAGGTCGGCGACGGCTCGAAATTTTGTGAGTGAGGTCAGCAAATCAGACCTCAACCTCACGCATGAGTTTGAGGTTGAGTGAGGTCGTCATTCAGTGAGGCCGAAATTTTGAGGTCTAGACTTTTTGCAGTTGCCACGTCTTACCCCGACGAGTGCCGCTTCCGAAGCGGAGTTGCAGCGCATCACCGCAGTGTTCATGCAATGATGCTTGGTGTCCGGTTTCTCCTGTTTGGACAACCGGATGCCACAGTTCCTTCTTAGCTTTCGGTGCTGCGCCGTAATGTCCGTTCAGCCCGAGCCGACAGGAGGACGCACCACTCTGGTCTTCCTAGAAGCTGTGCTGCCTTCACAGCACGTCACTCTCCCTCCCCCTTGCCCCGCTGGCGTAGCACCCGTCGCTGCCTGCCGGTCGGCTCAAACTCCCGGGAGCGCGCAAACTACCTAACTCATGTTGACCCGCGGTAGCTTTGTTTGATGCCGCAAACAAATAAGTTCAGTCCAACAAGCACGCAATAAATTCGTCGCAGCGCGGATGGCCCCAAGCAAGATTGCTTCGTGTTCATGCTGGCTGCCGGCGCTGATGTCATGGCCCTTGCTTAGCAGTCGAATAAAAGTGATCCTGCTGTACATTACAAGTTGACTTAACAGAAACTGGAGTAGTCAGCACAGGCGAGAGAATGTGATTCTGGCTGTTCCTAACAAGGACACCTGCTGATTTGAGTAAAAAAGCACGAAGCCAGAAAAACCTGTATAACACTGTCGAAGCTTTCGATCGGTGGCTTTCCCTTTCGAATTTCACACTAGTTCTGTAAATTCCCGTTCCGTAATGCAAGCAGATGCAAATATTTCACTTTTTTTTATCCTTCCGAATAACTTCTCTTTTTGTCTCCGGTTCCTTGTTCCTTCAGGGAAATTCTCTTATGCAGAAACACCGCAACACGTGGCGAACGCGCCAGCATATCGCGGTGTTACGGCGGCGCAAAAAATGCAAAACTATAATGAATGTATGGTGATGTGGTATCTGAATTTTTACCTTTTTTTAAAAATGAAGATGTGTGAATAGAACTCATTACATGCTCGCGCTGTGCTGCTGGTGGTGGTAGGGGATGTTTATTAAAATAATAGTAAAAAGGAAGGAAAAGATTTTTGCTGGCCCCGGCATCTGCCATCGATACTGAAGCACCTGAGCTGGGGCAGCGGAAATGAAGGATAGCAGGCAGAATGGAGAAATGAAATGAAAGAGGCGGGGGGACAGGAAGAGAGGATAGGGGGAGAAGTAATATGTACAAACTATTTACACAATAAGAAATGTGTCCAGGTTGTGCGCGTGATTATTTCATTTTAGAGGAATTAAATCACACACGCGCACAGCACTATGTTGGCTACAACTGGAGTGGGGCGTCCAGTTATTAATCGTTCAAGGTAGAACTCGCGGAGCGTTCGGTCACTGCGTGTAACAACTGGTTAGTCGCTGTTTCAAACCTTCTAATATGACGTTTAATGGGGCACGCTGTTGTTCGCTTCTGTTTTTAGTGGGCGATTTTTGTTTGTATGTTTCTAACCATTCTCTTTCTTTTTGCTTTTCTCGTATGGGATCAGTTAGGTTGGCGGCCTGCCTTGCAGACGACCAGGCACTACACGTTATCTTTCCTTTAACTATTTTTCAGAGACACATCGTTCACTTTAAACGGCTTCGCAGAATGCTCACGCGGTGCTCGCGGGTAAAAAAAACGTCGATGATGCTGGCGTACCATTGATTAGTTCAGTTTTGAAGGAAAACAAGTGATTGACTTAAAGCAGGTTGTCTCAGACTGGTTGAAAAAATGGTACCCAGAATTCTGTTGAGGCGTTTGAGTACTTAGGCGTTTTTTTTTTGCCAGAGGGGGGGGGGGGGGGGGGGGCTTGAAAATGTTTTGCTGCGGGGAAAGTTGAGCGGAGAGCCATGGTGCTCTTGACAGAGAGAGCGGTTCGCACTGCCCACTCTAGGCCAGTTGTTTTGACCCGTGTGATTTTAATAGTTGGCACAGTGTTCGAAGACGTAATCTAGCCCTTTCTTTCAAAATGCCGCGTGTTCACCGAGTCATCGGAGAATTCCCAGGATTTCGAAACCATTACCATCACTACCTGGAGGGAGGCGGAAACGGGAGAGGGTCTTGACCTCCCAGGAACATCAACATCATCCCTAATTATTAGCTGCAGGTATTCCTATTTTCCCGCACAATAATTGTCTTCGGTTGCTGGGTAAAGTACAATATTTAATTAATACTCTGGCAACTTTTAATTTGGTTGTGGTACATTAGACTTCCCCGGGCTCATAAAGATACACTATTAGCATCATCATCATCATCGCCATCATCTCGAGAGTCAAAGGCATGTGTCGTTGCATGATCTTTGCAGTATGTCACACATGAGAACTGGCGCGTTTATTGCCGCACAATCCGAATGTCATTAATGTGGACAGGGTCGTGGGCACTCTTTGTAATGCGTCATGCGCGCATGTGTAGCAATGTGGGATCCATACTGATCTTGAAAGGGGGGTGGAAGGGGGTTGGATGGGGGCCTGGTCACGTGAGTAGGTGTGATGTCATATTACAGCGTCGTCACGTCACTAGGTTTGTGGCACATTACATCGCTGTCCCGTGATCTGGTATGACGTCACACTGATATAACACCACTAATCGTACTAATTAGTCTCAGCGTTACCTATTATATTAATTAGCGTAATTATGTGACGACACCACCTTCGTCCCGTGACTCGTCAGCTCGTGACGTCACATGGTGCTGTTTCTGGCTGACACTTTTTTGCTGATATGACCTTGAAAGTGAGCCATCTGATGCTTTCGCATTAATAAAAGAAGCCGCTCGCTTCTACACAGACATAAATACAACGTGCCTCTGTTGGTGAACTGCAGTCGCAGCTTGTTAAGTGTTTTCGAAGGCAACATACAGAGGACTGAAAAGAGCATTCTCGCTATGTGGGATAGAGCTAGAAAATCGAAATATACTGATATGCGTCTGCATAACCGTCGCATTGGAAAGTACATCCATTGCCAGTTTCTTTATATTCGGTAACTATTCTGAAGTCTAAGAAGAGTATTGTGAATACCTCCCCCCCCCTCCTCCCAATTTTTGGTAGATGTTGTAGGAGGTTTGTGTCTGTGAACTGCCGGTTCGTGCGTGAATGAGCGAGAGGCTTCCAATACGAACAAGTATAGACGAATCAGGTTGCCAAATATTAACACATATAAAGTACTCACCGACGTACTGGTGGTAACCGGGTTTGGGACACCCATGCCCGCAGGCTATATACTCTCTGAGGGTTCATCCCAGATTATAAGCTTCTCCTATTGCGAGCACAACAATAGTGTCTGTACACACCTTATTAAATAATACCATCATCATTTTGGTTTTCCTGTCTCACAGGATTCTCAGAATTGTTTATTTTTATTTTATTTTATTTATCACATACTGCGGACCAAATACGGTATAAGCAGGAGAGGCACAGTACAAAACAATAGAGTACAAAACAATAGAGTACAAAACATCGACCTTAACTGAAAAACTTCTTAATCGTTTTTTTGTTTTGTTTTTAGTTTGTTTTCCGAGGTCGAGCAGCCGACCTCAACCTCACAATTTGAGGTTGAGGTGAGGTTGAGTGAGGTCGGAAAATTCTTTTTGAGGTTGAGGTGAGGTCCAGATTTTTTAGGTCAAATTCCCACCTCTGCTCATCTGACGCAAAAACCCAGCGACAGCAAAATGGATACCAAGCTTAGATCCCTACGACAGCTCCTGAATTGACCGCGTCAAGCCTTAGCTTGGCCGGCTTTTTGTTTTTACTTTGAAAGCTCCCGTTCGGAGCTTCATCTGAGCAAGCCGCCCCGGTGGCTCAGTCGTTATGCCGCTCGGCTGCTGACCCGAAAGACGCGGGATCGATGCCGGCCGCGGCGGTCGCATTTCGATGGAGGCGGAATGCTATAGGCCTGTGTGCTGTGCGATGTCAGTGCACGTTAAAGAAACCCAGGTGGTCGAAATTTACGGAGCACTTCACTACGGCGTCCCTCATAGCCTGAGTCGCTTTGGGACGTTAAACCTCATAAACCAAACAAAACATCATTTGAGCTAGTTGGCCGCCTCCGCGCGCAGTACCAGCAGACGTTGTTCGGCTGCACGGTATGGCAGGGGGCGTCAAGGTCACCCATGGGATGGGCGGATTGACTGACTCGGGCGCATTCACTACAGCGGAGGCGGCGATATTATTACGTCGCCTAGTTTCTCGTGTTGAAATCGAATGTATGTTACATGCCCGGAAGCACAACTGAAGGTGCTCTGTGTGTGGTTTCGGTTTTAAGGGGTTTAACGTCCCAAAGCAACTCAAGCTGTGAGGGGCGTCGTAGCGGAGGGCTGCGGATATTTTCGATCACCTGGGGTTCTCTAACGTGCATTGACGTCGCACAGTACACGGGCCTCTAGCATATCACCTCCATCGAAATGCAACCGCCGCGGCCGCGATCGAACCCGCGTCTTTCGGATCGGATGCCGAGCACAATAACCATTGAGCCACCGTGGCGGCTTGGTGCTCGTGTGTGTTTGTGTTACTTTTGTATTTGTTTAAGTATTGACATTAGGTATCAACAAAACACGAGTTATATCAGTTACATATGTTTATCTATGTATTAATGGCATCATCACCGGAGGGACGACGATACATAATCACGTTCCTGAGATATTCGATATCGGGAGCAGGAGATACCGATGTAGCAAGCAGTAGCGGATGGCGCATTATGCATGGAGTCACTGCTCCATGCATAACTAACACGCTTCATCTAGAGAGGAGCTAACATGTCCGGTAACGTGTTCACGTTTGTTTCGCAAGTGTCTTTTCGCTCTTGCTTCTCGATTTCGAGGTTTCGTTCATAAAACCTAGCCTCGCTGACGTTTTTGTTGTCTTCATTCTACTTTCTTCTAACACTTACTGACATATGGAGCTGGGAAGCGATGCAACTCGCCGCTTCAGCTGTCGGGGCTGTTGACGACTGTCTTATGAACTCCAAGGCAGACGGTTCTCGGGGATTTCAGTCTGCTAGTAGCTGCCGCCCAAAGCAAAAATCTTGTGGAGAGAGGCAGGCTAGGCGATTGTTTAGAGGTGTCACCGTGGCGGGTCAGCTTCATGCCCCTCAACACGGTGAAAGTCAATGGCATTTCGAGAGAAAGGATCAGCGATATCTTTCTCATCTCGGTACCTCGATTCCTTAAGGTACTTCATGCCAACTGGTGTGTAGACTACCTGTCCTCTTCATGGTTTGGGATGCTTTTGCGCGGGCTTACATTCCTCAATGTGACCATGTCGTAGCGAGCGTCATCTCTATAAGGTCGACGCGGATATGGAAGAAATACATAGGTTTAAAGCGCCCGGCAGCTGTTAGCCTCTCTCTTCCATTGTTTGAAATTTTTGTGCATTCACGACGGCGGTGAGGATAGCAGTTGCAGCAACAACGAGGAAGACGGCAACAAATCAACAACCTACATATAGCTAGGCATTGCCGCTGAGACGGAACGTCGCTCGATGGTTGAAAAAATATTTTCGACTAACTGTATGGACGTCTTAGAAAGCATGGAAGCGACGATGCCAAGCTACCAATAAAAAATTATTTCTCCTAGCTGCACTTAGCCAGGAATTATTTTTCGAGAGGTTCCCTTTTTAAGCCGAAAAGGACACATCTGAAATTTGTAGCCTTCTGGTAGCATCGGCGGAAAAAAAAACTATACCAGAAATAAGAATATTGGTCACTTATGAAGCCAACTTTCGCACCTACAGAGCTAAATTCCGAACACCAAAGACGAAAAAGTTTAGAACAATGAATCCTCTCTAGTTTGCTACGTCATTCTGCTCACGAAATTCTACCGTGCATCTTGTTACGTCTCTGCTTCTTCTTTCCGTCCTGTTGTTGTGAAACAATTCCCAGAGAAGCATCCTAGGGGGCAGGTGGGCCACCTAGGTCACGTGACCTCGTGGAGTCGGCGCAACCTGCCCACCATATTGAGAGTAGACTGCCTGCCACGGCAGGTGGCAGTTAAATTAATGACTGCTCGCGAGAGGTTGCTCGGGAAGAACGACCTGGGTTGCATAAGCCGCCCCTTGTTGGCGGTACCTCTCATCGCAGGGCAGTGGCGCACCGCTTAACCGCGGCACCCCTGCGCCAGGTGTGATGTGAGCACTCCCAGGGATCTATGACCGTTAACTAAAAGAATTACCCTTAAAACGTAGCTTAAGTGTATCCTCCAATTTTTTATTCTCTTCCCCTTTATGGCAGCCAGCGTTTTTGCCTTTCCAGTGATCCTTTCTGCGTCAGCCTCCCATAACACACAAAACTGCAACCATTTCGCGTAACGGACACCCCTTAATCGGTGTGGACTCATCCCTTTCCTTTAAAAAATGTTTTCGGAAAAGAAATAACTGTTGGGTTAATCGGCACTATGCACTTAATGTCGTAGTTCTTGCGCGCGCAAAAAATAAAGCACAGATGTCGCAAATTCTCTCGCAGCTCTGTTTTTGTACCAGCCAAACATCATTCCTGTCGCATCTACCACGAATCACGAAGACTCCTTTGATTCGTTTATTTTTACAAATTTTTCGCGAGAACATCCGAGACCTGAAATGGCCTTGGCGTCGCTGCTGTGATCCGTCGTAACTAAAGTGATTTCAAGCTAGTCACTGAGCGGCGCATCTGTGAATGCAAACACCCACTCCTTAAGTAAGGTCTTGAAATAAAGAAGCACGGTAACCAAACTCCAGTATAAAAATACTCAATTACGCAGCATACACGCCAGCACATAGAAAGATAGGGGTTAGCGAATATACAGCCGACTACGCGCTGCTACAGTCATTATATATAAATATATATATATATATATATATATATATATATATATATATATATATATATATATATATATATATATATATATATATATATATATATATATATATATATATATATATATATATATATATATATATATATATATACACTCACTCGGGCGCACGCTTTATAAATTACGACCCCTGGTGGCCTCTAAAACGTGCGGCGGCTCCGGCAGAAGCATCAACAGAGACTCGCCTCTCGCAAAGTGCGCCCCGGTGCACACTGCTGCTACAGTCATTATATATATATATATATATATATATATATATATATATATATATATATATATATATATATATATATATATATATATATACATACATACATACATTACCACAAACGAAAGCAATCCGCAAAGTAAGCGGGGAAAAGACTGTATGGAGTGACGACGATAATTACGAGAAATTGGTGGGGAATCACAATGCTACATTTGAGTCCCGCCTCAAACGCTGGTGGGCCCTGGTTTTTACGTCGACGGTTCGAGGGAACATCGTCTGGAGAAAGAACGTTGAGAAGCCACACCAACGTTCGCCTTAGGAAGCAAAACAGAAACAATGTTCTGCTTTGCGTTCCGTTCATAGTTCCCTCTGCAAGTATTTGTTTAGCTTGACTCAGAACCCTGTAGTGAGATCAAGACTGGCATTGCTTTAAGAAAATACGGTTCGCAGTCGAATGTTGCAGAAAGGTGTGGTCTGTGCAGGCTATATCAACACCCCCAAGACGTCAGGGTCAAGCCACGATCATTTACCGACTGGAAAATTATATCAACGCGTTCTTGTGAGGTATACCTCGCCTTAAGCACGGATGGTAAGGTTATTAGCAGAATTTTTATCAAGTTTGTTAAAATGTTCAAAGCGAGAAAAGCTTTCTGCTCCACAAAGAGGTGGCTAATCCCTACCTCATCGTCGCAGGAGCTTCAGATTCCGGGAGTCTGCTTACTTTCACCTCAGGGCCAGAAAAGAAAAGAAAATGAAAAGAAAGGACAGCGACAAAAACAACAGGAATTAACACCAACAAATAGGCGTCGCTCTGCTTGTCGCAGCACAATTATTTCTTGAAGAGCGGTCCGCGCAGGTCGCTTGTCTGCAGATTCCGTACAACACACTCAAGCAAGCGCAGCTCGCTTGGGTGCAACGCACGGAAACATGGAACACCAGCAGGGGTGAAATGTAAAGCGTTTAATCTCTATGAGCCAACATCACAATACTGGGCACAATGAATCATGATCTCTGTACAAAGTTTCTGTGTGCACTGTCCGTCGCTCATCCGTTATCGAGCACTAGTAGCACGTGCAAGCGTGTGGCACGAGAGAGTTCGCTTTGCCCCCTCGCCGGCGCCTTCGTTGGCGAGGCACCACTCAAGAGCGGTCTCGCCGGCAGTCAGAGGTGACGCTGCTCTCACCGTCAGCGCAGTTAGCGCGGACAAGGCGAAGCGATACGGCGGCGGTGCACCGGCGGCGGGTCGGGTCGGCGCAAGTGTCGAGGTCGGCGCGTCGTCGCTCGCGCACATGCGGGGAAATCGCGGTCACAGGCCGTCTTCCCCGGAGGCCACTGACTGTCCGGCGACGTCGGAGAAGGGAGGCCGCGTTCAGCGGATGGGCTCGTTCCGGAGCCGGCACTCGCACTCGGTGTGGTTGTCGAAGACCAGCGTGACCGGCTCGTACCGGGAGGGGCCGCCGCCGGTGTCCAGGTGGAGCACCAGGAAGGGGAGCTGCACCGCCTGCACCGTCTTCACCTGGCAGTGCTGCTCCTCGGCCGCGCAGCAGCCCGTGTCCGGTGCGCACCGGTGCAGGATGGTGCAGTGGGGCACGAACTTCTGCGTGGTGCACATGGAAGCGCGCCGTACTCAATCACACATTCCCGCCTCCCGAATTCTGGTGAACAACGATTCCATTTCCGGCTGTTGTTGCCAACTATAACCCTTTCCCAATTGACAGAAAAAAAACGCTTTCGGAAGGAAATTGGAGCAATATGTCTAAAGGAAGCCTTATAACGGAGTAGAAATGAAACAAAAGAATAAGCACCTTTCGCAATAACCTCGGCACTACTGTGCCTGCGCAAAGAAAAGCATTACAAATTTCTCAAATGCTCTTAACGAAAAGAAAATTCGGCCACGTCCCGGGCGAATTTTTCTGCGAAAGATTTCCTTTGCGGTCGTATGACTGCGATGACGTGTATGCTCACGATAATTATTGCATTGTTTACAAGACAGTTCGTAGGCATATTCAGCCTTGGGCGGTTTCTGTTGCGCCAAAAATGGGTACAGATCCGTTCCCTCGTTTTGCTGTCACCAATATGAAGCCGCTGCAGTCGTTTAGAGTCGAACCTATGATGTGCCAGCTGAAACCCTGGCGGTAACTACTTTGCCGCCGCTTGAAATCGGAGCGTGTCTACTTTTCGCTGAAGACGAACGGTCTAGTTGTTTCCGTGATAATGAACCCGAAACAACACAAGAAAACAAGGGTACGGTCTAAAAGGGAAGATGATTGCACAACTGCGCTGTCCGTAAAATTTGACGTGGTTAGGAGGCTTCCTCTATCAAAAGGCCGCGAGTCTGTGTAAAATCCCTCGCTCCGAATAGCGACGGCAAGCCGGCCTATATACAAGGATCGCGTTCGCCTTTCCTCAAGGGCACTGCAAGCTCGGTATACCGGTTGCGCATGCCTTCTCGTGGAGTCGACGGAACAACTGACTTCCTCTGGCATCGAGTGCCTCAAACTTCTTCAGCTTCTTCCGACGAGAGCTCTAATTACCATGGGCACTGTTCGCACTGTTGGTGATGTGCAGATAGCACAGCAGGTGCAACTAGTTCTCAGCTGTGTGTTCGAGTTACCTGTACAGCCAAAAAAGTCTGCAGCTGAACGACTGACGTTGAAGAGACAGACCTCCAAGCTGAAGTTGACAGACAGTGCAGTTCCTTCATCTTTCACTTCCCTTTAGCTCGTGTCTGTGTTTTCGTGTACAGTTGTGGACTCATTTTCGCTCCCATCAGTGCTTTGCTTTTTCGGCCGACGCTGAACAGAGCACATTTTTCTGGCCTGGGGCCACCGTCAGAGTACTGGCCTAATTCCAAATCTTGCTGTGAGTGGTTGTTTGAAGGCGTGGGGAAGGGAATATAATAATTAAGATGCTGCGAAATATGTCAAGTAAAATGGCACAAATGTCCGGTGATAACTCGCTATTCCGGTGGAGAATTCATCAGTAACTAATTTCGCATTTGCGCAAAGCTGTTGAGGCGCTTCCCGAAAACGATTATGTGTAGGAATTGACCATATTTAAATATATTATATATTATCGCATTACCACATTTCATCCTTTGCCAGGCCTACCTTTCGCACTTACTTGCGCTTCCGTTCACACAGTGATTTATTGAGTAGTTTGGTTTACCGTATGAACCACATAGCCAGCGAAACGAGCAAATGACGCACACGCCGGAATTGCGCGTAAAAAAATCGGGAGGGGGGAGGGAATATACCTATAGGCACACACCCCTAAGGTAACAACAGCTGTCATTTGGAACAGGCATGACTTGGCGACATGGCATGACGCCATGTCATGCTGGCTCTTGCTCTCCATTACGGAACGAACTTGTAATGAGCATTGTACGACGTAAACGAATCATGCACGGGATTAATGGCACAGCAAATGTTGGTAAGCTCCTGAAGCCGCTGCTTAGAAATAGCTTACAGGCTGTCGTACTCAAGCAATCATTTGGTTTTTATATTGCCCCGTTTGGAAGGCTACAACCGCTTTACAACGCCGTCCACGTAAACCCAGTGAACAAGGGGAGGAAGGGAGGGAAATCTCAGTCCGCCGACCACTCCTTTGACATGCAGAATTGTCTACGTCTGGCGAAGACAGGTCCCCTTGTCGAAGCTGTATGGTCAGCGGACTGAGGCGTCCCTTCCTCTCCCGGTTCAAGGGTGCGCGTCGAAGAATCATCTTCCTCCCTCTATTCTGACGTAAAACAGAGCAAATAAGAACCTGTCAGAACATCTTTTGAAAAGGCCGAATCAAATTCCCAAGTACTGTTCGTTTTACGCAGGATTTAATACTGGCAATCTATGTGAAAAGATCTGCATTTAAGATAACTTTCGGCGGGTAGCCTAAGGTTAACTTGTTGCCAGGACCTTGCATGAGGTGTTCGGGGTTGCCCACTGCTAATCTGATGAATACAACAGGCTAGCACCCAACGATTTCTTATTCTTTATGTGTCAGATCTGCGGTAAAGAGCTAGATGTACTAAAAGAAAACGCTCAGCAAGTCTGCCATGATATGTGAGCGATCCCTCCAAAAGGCCTACCTGTTGTCGCTCTGCGCCTCACTGAAAGTCCATGAAGCGTCGAGCGCCACGTTCTTACCACAGCGGTATACTTTGTGTAAAGCATCCGAAGTAGCTCGCACAGCTTCATCAAGCCAAACACAAGAGTGTTTGCCTTCTTGAAGGGGCATCGCCGCGAGGAACAAAAAACAAAAGCGCTCTTTATCAGCAGTCGCTCGATATATCGACGACGAAATGCTCTTAGCTCACTTGCAGAAACCGCTTTTGCGGCGCGCTCGAGAGGAGGCGAAAGGTGCCGTTCAGTGCGATCACGCTACACCTGGTAACAGCGTTCGCGTCGCGCGTTATCGGCCACTATCTGCCGTGCACTGGCGGCGGCGCACGTGCGCGGCGGAGCTCACCCTGGTGTCGTTGGGCTGCAGCTCCTTGAGGCACTGGACGCGCGGCTGCGGCACCCGGCAGGCGGCCTCCCTCCACACGAACTCCTGGTGGCGCGCGGCCCTGGCCGACGCCGGGTTGGCCGGCCGGCGAGGCGCCGGCGCGGCGCGGCACAGGACTGCACTCAGAACCAGCACCGTCAGCGCGAGGCGGCGCATCGCTGGGCTGCGCTTTTTAAGCCGCCGCACGATGGGCCCGCTATCACGCACATGGAGGACGCCACGCGCGGCGCCCGGCTCCTCGGGGCCGGCAAAAAACAAGCACGGCCAATCGTGGACTGTCACACGAGCCGCTTTCCTTCTGGACGGCGTAATCTGGCCCCGCCGTTTGGCGCGCCCCCCCCGCACGCCGCCGCTGTAGAGGTCGCACGCTCACTGCAGGCCGACGGGGTTCTCCGCCGCTGTCGTCACTTTCGCTGGACCTCGGGGCAGCTTGGGCGAAAGTTCACTGTCGAGCAGCCCTCACGGCCCAGCAGGCAGGGTTCGTGCCCTTGGCTCTCCCGCTTCGACCTTCCGGCACGGCGCTGGGGACTCGCTTCGCTGTCAGGGGGCGCGCGATCTCCGCGTCTCCCGTCGCACGTCCCAGCCGGTCTCGTTAACTTGAGCTAACTCGTGCAGACTATGTATGCGGTGAGGCAAGAGTGTTTACGCGCCAACACGCCGGCGCGCGTGAGCGGACTGGTGATGAAGAAGCGGCCCGCGGAACAAGTGGCCTCCGTGCGCGCGCGCCCCGCAGCACGCGATGAGGCGCGCCACGTGCCGCCGTCGGAGCAGCTGCCAGAGGGTTTTCTCCGGCGCGGTGCGAGGAGCCGCTCTCGAGCTCTTCCCAAGTGCGCGGTGAGGACCCTTCACAATGCGGTTATTTACAAGGCTGATACGCGTATGGTTATCTGAAACCGTCGTCACGGCGTCGCTGTCTCGAGTAGCGCCTTTAACCCGACCAGTCCGCCCGTGTTAGATAGCCTGACAGCTTGGCAGTGAAGAAGACCCCGAAGAAAAGAACGTGGCCTGTCTGGTGAAGCAAGGTGCATGCCACACGGACCGCTGAAGTCGGACCTGCCCTCCAAGGTTCCTAAATAGCAAGGGAGTCGAAACACTGCAGTACGGAACACAGATGGCACATAGCAATAACAAAAGATGTTTCCCCCACACTGTAATATCCGCACCATGGAGCGGTGGGAGGCATTGCTGCGCAGCTCTAGCCCTGCCGTTCAAGAGGCGGTAGTGGCCTGGGCCGCGAAGGCCGCCGGGGCTCAAGGGCTCCTGGCCGTCGATTCACTATCCTCACTACTGTAATTGCTAATAATAAAGTTCATTCTGACATCTGATAATCGGTGGTAGAGGCCGCTTAGAAGCTATGCTCTTGCCGCGATTGGTTTTTCTTCATCTTTAATGCTTCGCCAATTTGGACCGAAGGAAACTGGCTGCAACCGAATGCAAACGGTTTTCTTCTTTCGCAGAGCAGCAGAGACATCCACTCAACAGAGCTGAATAGCTACTTCAGTTAGTACATGAGTTTAGAACTTGGAAACCAACTAAATATAGACGCCGCGAAAGACAAAGGAAGGCACAGGACAAATGTGGATTTGCGAATAGAACGTACGGAAGGAAAAAAAAAAAAAGGCCGTAATCCATACTTTTAAGGGGTACATACACAATTTTCGGGCGTCCATTTTCTTTTTCGCCTTGAAAAAGGCCTACGGCCCTGGTAATCATGAAAATGCGCTCAAAAGACCAGTGCGCAGCGTTGTAATTACAAACGATTTTTCCACTCAACACTTGCAACCGAAACTTGTTAGAAGGCATCTTCATACGCCCATTAAATAAATGACATCGCTTGTTGGCGCTCGATATTTTGTTCCTGTACATCTTTAAGGCATGGACCAATGGAAATTAATATGTGCTGCTTGGTAGCACATGACGCACTTTTGTGAAAACATGCTTATAATGCACTATTTGTTGATATCCACGCAATCCAATTCCTTATCTGCAAAAAGTAGGGACAGCACACTGATACAGGAATCGCCAAGGTTACGCGTCCGAAAAGCTTCAACGATTTCCTGAAATCTTCGTTTTCTGCCACAATAAAACATATTGATTTCGTTAAAAGTGGAGTACAGGCGCATCCGCTGCAGGGTAACTTCTGGGTACCGTCTTGTTGTTGCAATAGTTGATCAAAATTAGAAGAAAAACAAACTAAACAATGGAAAAAATTTAAATATGTTATCGGCTGCGCCAATTGCTATATATCTTAAGCACCGGAGCTGCGGCCGGAGGAAATAAAAGGGAGAGGGCAGCGAGGTGAAGTACAGAGGGAAACAAATTTCACGATGACCACAATTCACAAGCTAATTTTTATGCGCAGTTTTGGACGCAAGTTTTATTTCCTTGCTCGGCGTCACTCGCGAACAAAAACTTTGTCGGAGCTTAAAACACCACCTTGACGCCCGTTAACCTCTTTGATGCCGCGGAACACCTTCTGCGTGTGTAGCCGCCGCGGTGGCTCAGTGGTTATGGCGCTCGGCTGCTGACCCGAATGACGCAGGCTCGATCCCGGCCGCGGCGGTCGCATTTCGATGGAGGCGATATGCTAGAGACCCGTGTACTGTGCGATGTCAGTGCACGTTAAAGAACCTCAGGTGGTCGAAATTTCCGGAGCCCTCCGCTACGGCATCCCTTATAGCCCGAGTCGCTTTGGGACGTTAAATCGCATAAAGCCAAACCTTCTGCGTGTATGGAACAACTCGACTGTACTTCCAATTCTAAACAGAGGTCAAATTGATGAGGTATTCCTGGACTTCGCTAAGACCTTTGACAAAGTGACGCACACGAAGCGAACACAGAGGCTTCATGCCGTTAGAATAACGAGCACATTTATTGGCTTTGTGAGCACATACTTGTGCCACTGTCACACGTGCAACTTTAGCGATACTTTCAAAGAGCGACACTCATCTTTCGTGTCATTCGGGCAGCGGTGCCAAGCCAGCTTGAGTGGCAGTCATTGAGGAAGACATGCCTTTACGCGAGCTCGATGAAGTCACTTTACATCGCCCATACCGGCGCTTTAGAAAACAGCAGCGCTTATAAACTAATGAATGTGTTGGCGTGCTTTTAAACTTAATAACAAATTTGAGATTAAAAAGCGATTTTAAGTTCACAATAAGCGCGCTAAGATCAAGCAACATAATTAGGTATTTTCCTTGACTGTGTTCAGGATGTGCTTTATGCTTGCCTCGAGCTATGGCTAATACTTTATTACGAGAGTAAAGTGGAAAATGTATTTTTGCCAAGAAAGGTCTTACAAGAGCCGCCTCTGCGGTGGCTCAGTGATTATGGCGCTAGGCTTCTGACCCGAAAGACGCGGGTTCGATCCCGGCCACGGCGTTCGAATTTCGATGGAGGCGAAATTCTAGAGGCCCGTGTGCTGTGCGATGTCAGTGCACGTAAAAGAACCCCAGGTGGTCGAAACTTCCGGATCCCTTCACTACGGCGTCCCTCATGGCCTGAGTCGCTTTGGGACGTTAAACGCCCATAAAAATTACATATTTAAGAGCCCTTATCTGATAAAAAAATAATAATCTCGGCTAAAAGTTTGTATGTGCTGTTAAAGAACTCGATGTGTATTAGGTTTACAGGACCGTCATCGACACTACTTCCTTCCTTGTATAGCACCGTCCCGCCAAAATGGCCCTTAGCGAAGCAAAGGGCATTCATTCGGAGTGACAACAAATTTGCCAGCCTGACACAGCGAGTAAAGAAACCTGCACAAAGTGTTATTACTCTTTTTTCTGTTAGCCTTGGTTTGGGGCCGGTCTTAGACCTTGTTTATATCTGTGATATTATGAAAGTGATAGACTGTAGTATAGATCGTAAAACTTTGCAGAAAACTGTGTGTGCACACAACGCTTATATCGCCGGATGATCAAGCTCTCTTTTAAGACGACATCAGTAGCATTCATAGTTGGTGGGAAACGTAGGCAGTGGCCTTAAACTTCTCAGATTTTCCTGCGTTACATGTATCTCGTGTGAAAAACCTTACAATGAACATATTATATTACGGTGGGACAGGAGGTCAAGTTCACGCCATAAAGAACTTTTGTGTAACACTTGCTGGCAATTTAATGTAACGAATGAATTTAAAACGCATGTTTAATTGCACTTAAGCGACTACGGAGCACACGGAGAAAAAAAATATTACGGAGAACAAAATCTGTCTACACGATTATGTCGAAGGACGCGCTACGAAGCCGACTTGTTTTGAAGAAAATTATGTACAGCATTCGCTAGCTCACATGAAAAAGCACTCTAGTTGCGATATGAAGAGTGCTAAATTCGTCTGAAATAACGCAACTATACTGCTAACTATGGCACACTCCCAGAAAAAGACACGAATTCACAGCGTAGGTAATTGTGTATACATAGCGGCTGAAAGGGTTAAAGGCCAGTGCGCTCATCACCTCTAGACGCTGCGATTTCCGCCGGTCGGCGACAGGTCACGGGAGAGGGCGTCGGCCTAGCCGCACGCGGCTTGCGACGGGTTTCCGTCCGGCTAGAATTCAATCGCAGCGCCGGTGTGCTCGCTCTGCTAATGACCAATGGGGAGCACAGTGGCGCTGTGCGATGTGAGGTCACGTGGGAGGAGTTGACGCGGAGAAATCAAAACTGTTCTGACCAAACGTACGAAATATCACCTTTCATCAAAAAGTACGCATGATTGATTGATGCAAACATCAATCAATCCTGCGTGTCGCTCCGACTTAATTCGCTGGTTATGCTTCGCACGTAAAACCACTCACTGAAAATCGCGCAGCGACATTCGCATCTGTGAAACAGGCCATCTGCTGCGTTCGCGTGCTGACCATAAAGGCACCGGACAAACTCGCGGCCGCGTCGGCAGTGGAGGCATATAGGCAAAATATACCTGTCTGCTTCGCGATGTCATTGCACGTAAAACGATCCCAGGTAGCCAGGGTTATTAGCAGTCCTCCACTACGGCGCATCATTCTTCCTTTTTTCGCTCCCTGCTTCAGTCCTTCCTGGGCTGCCGAGCCAGAGGATGCGGGATAATTCATGGCCGTAGTGGTCGCGTTTCGATGGAGCGAAAGGCAAAAGAGTCCCGTCGGCTTTGCGATGTCAGTGTACGTTAAAAAAAACCTCAGGTAGTGAGGGTTATTATAGGCTCTTTTAGCGTAGCGGAGACAAGTAGCGTAGACGTTTAACGGTTTACCGGACGCCGGCTGCGCACGCGCAGTGGCCCCGCCTGCAGGCTCCGCCCCGGCCACTGCGCATGCGCAGCCGGCGTTCCGTAAACGTCTACGCTGTACTTGTCGCCGCTACGCTAAAAGGGTCCATTAGTGGCCCTCCACTACGGTGAATCTTCCTTTTTTCGCTCCCTGCTTCAGTCCTTCCTAGGCTGCCGAGCCAGAGGACCCGAGATAAATCCTGGCCGTGGCGGTGCCATTTAGATTGGGCGCAGCGCAGAATGCTACAGTGTGCTGTGCAAATTCAGTGCACGTTACAGAACACAAGGTGGTCGAAATGACTCCGTAGCCCTTCACTGACATCGGAGCCTCTTCCTCTCTTCCGTGCTTCACTCCCTCGTTCATGTCACCACTCACGGCGCAGTTCAGGTGCCCACAAAGAAGTGCGTCAGTTAATGTCGATTCACACTGGCCAGTCTCGGAGGTCGCGCTGCAGGGTTAGGCCGATTAGTGTTCCTGTATATGCTCCAGCATGCATAGTTACACTCCTCGGGAGCAGACCTCCGGAACGATAACTAATCGACCGAAATAAGTCGTGCGGCGTCTGCGACCCGCCAGGTTGAATCCGCCTTTACTGCGCCGTTCTTTTCTCCAGAAGCACTCTTTTTTTTTCATTTTTCCATCACGCCGCAGTTCAGGGGTCTACCAAGAGTGAGACAAGTACTGTGCCTTTCCACGAAGCAGTTCTGTTAGTGTTCCCTTCTCAAGTCCCGGATGTTCTCACTTGAACACAGTCTTCTGCTGGGTTTCCTCGCCAATTTAATTCAATTCAATTCTTTATTTCCCGTGTACACATGGAGAGGGTCAAGGGAAAAAAGCCAGTAAGATGTGGCTTGACGTGCCCCTCGGCACCTACACACAGGGCAGCAGGCAACATGAAGAGCAACATATGCAATCAAGATAGGGGATGAAACAGCAATAATAACAGACAAAGGAACAGAAAGAAAATATCGGAAACAAAGCGCGCCTGAGGTTACTTCAAGAACGCCATTTCATGGAAGAATCCAAAAGAAGCAGTGAAATATGCATGTTACAATCTAAAATGTCGCACATACATTCGGTATATCTTTGCGGCATACTCGAGCCATATCAACATTTGCAGCATGAAACTTAAAAGACGGGGTAACGTGTTTGCTAGACTGTGTGTACCATAAATTGTGCGGCATGTTGGAACGTGTCACAACTCGTTATGTCTGTGTTGGTAAGTTTGTACTTTAAGCGAAAGGTGCGCCATGTGGCTCATGTGCTTTATATTTTGTTTTATTTCCTTTTTGTATCTTTCAGCCAGCCTAACATGGTACATTTCAAATACTTTTACAGCACTGAGTTGGTTGAACTAGGTGAGCATAGTTCACGCGGGACATAAATAGGGAGTTATACAGGAGAAGCTTAACTTTGTATGAAAGCTTGTGACGATGCCTGTTGTGGATACCCCTGACACAAGAAAGTTGACTAATGACAGCGTCAATATGATTGTCCCAACTCAGCTGACTATTTAAATTTACCGCTAAGATCTTCATATTTTCTACAACCTCAATCTTATCCAAACCTAGCGTAAGATCGCATGGTGTCGTAATGCATTTATTTTTTGGTCTGGAGATAATAGCTTTCGTCTTAGTTGCATTAATTTTCAACTGATTTGTAAGTGGCCATTGGTGTAGTGTCCTCAATGTTCTATTTGTCTGGTTTATGCCTTCTTCACCTGTGACTGACGAGAAAATAAGTGAGACATCATCTGCATACATAACACATTTCATATTAGGGCATTAATTAACAATATCATGAATGTATAAATTAAAAAGTAAAGGCCCAAGGGTGCTGCCTTGAGGTACGACAGCGGTTACTTTTTTACCGAGGATCGGAAGCTATTAATACTGGTAAAGTGAAAGCGGTGCTCGAGATAAGTCGCCAGAAATGCATGAACAGGACCCCTGAAACCGTAGTCGAACAGTTTTTCCAAGAGTCGGTTGTAACTGATGTAGTCAAAGGCCTACGAAAAATCTATGAAAACACCAACAGCAAGTTTTTTGTCGTCAAAACACTGCAAGATATACTCTTTCAGGCTGAGTAATGCGGTCTCAATTGACTTATGGTTAATAAATCCAAACTGTGGATCTGTTATTATTTTGTGTGTGTCACAAAAGCGCGCTATTCGAGTGTGAATGACTTTCTCCAATCCCTTAGAAAAGACTGGCAGCACTGAAACTGGTCTATAATTCGAAATACAAAGTTTATCGCCTTTCTTATACAGAGCTGTAATTTTAGCAGTTTGTATGCGCCATGGGAGCACTCTGAATTCTAGACTTAGATTAAATATATGTGCTAAAGCTGGGGCTAAAATATCCATTACATGCTTCACAGGCCGAATCTGCAAAGCATATGTATCATGACATCTGCTATTCTTCATATTTAAAAATGCTGTGAATACTTCAGAACATGTAGTGGGATTTAAGTACATAGAATTTGTACTGGGCCTGATGCGAGTCTCATATGTTATGTTTGAGCAGCTTTGGCATTTTAGAGTGACGAAATATTGGTTGAACACCTCTGCTAATTCGCGTCCGCTTACTTTTTGTCCTTGAACAAGTACTTCTTAAGGAGAGCTAACCTGAGGTGTGCGTAAAATAACAGAGTTAATCTGGTGCCATAACTTTCGAATATCGCCGTTGCATGATTCAAATTTACCGTAGTAATACGGGTCTCTAGCACGCCTTAACTCTTTAGTTAACTTATTTCTAAAAATTTTGTACCTTATTAATAATTCCGGATCGCGTGTAGTGATGAAGTGCGTACATTTTTTCCTTAGAGTGTATCTTCTGAAGCAGACGTGACGTTATCCACTCTTTGTGCCCTTTCCGAGGTGATGCGTGCGCCTTGTATGGAAAATGTTCAGCATAAAGGATTTTAAATTTGTCCGAAAAGCAGTCATAAGCAGCTTCTACATCTGTTACATTGAGCACATCTGACCAGGTCGTATCTACAAAAGCCTGTCAGAAAGCAGCAAGGCTGTCTTCAGTTATGGATTGATAAAAGTAGGTATGTGGCGGCTTTCTTTTAGTATGTGTTTTCACTCCAAGCAATATCGGAAAATGGTCGCTAAGGTCATAATGAATGACAGAGGACATAAAGCTCTCTTATCAAAAATTTGTAACAAAAAGGCCAATAAGGGATTCTGTATGAATAGTAACCCTTGTAGGTGCCGCGATTGTATTAACGCAACCATTTGCTGAGAGTAGTAGAATAAAATTTTTTTCCGTGCTGTTATCAGAAAGCAGGTTTATATTAAAATCTCCACCTAAAATAACATTGAAACCATTCTTGTTCACAAAAGTCAAAAAGAGATAAATGAAAAAAAGTGCGGCATTCAGGAGGCCGGTAGAAAACCACAGTAATAGTGCGGTCAAACTTTAAGCAGACCATTTCGTAGTCGGCAGTGACACAACAGAATTCTGGCATAAGATCACAGCTTATACAATTTTTTTACCAAAGCGCAAACACCACCACCACGGCCTGAAGACCTGTTCATGAAGCATCAGTTGTAACCGGGCATACTAATTACTTCTTTATCGCAGGAGTACCAGGTTTCCGTAATCATAAACACTTCAACAATATCTAGTTGATTAAACAAATACTCAAGGTCAGCCGTTTTGTTCAGTGCAGACCGTGCATGCACATGAAGGCAACGAAAAGATGTATTTGTAATATATCTTCACATTTTACTTCATTGCCGTAAAGAGAACTTCGAGTGCTTATCACAGCCGATGACGGTTCATGTTCATGTTCATGCAAAACGTTCTCGAGGATTGGACTTTATTTATAATGCTTCTAGCATTTATATTTATAATCGTCAGGTCCTTGACCGTGTGCTGTGTCGAGCAACTGGTGGGATAAGTTCGTTTTTTTTTAAAGGTACTTGGTCATTCTTCGGACCATTTTTATTCAGTGATACACGCTCCCTTTTTTCATAGTCCCAGACGTATGCGCGGCCGTTGATAAGCAACTATCGCCTTAAAAGTAATTAAGAAAGGGATAGGCCCTGTTCAAGACATAAAGGAACGCAAGTGTGCACCTGTCAACATCCTTCATTACTTCTTGGAGCTGACTGCGCCGCTTATGTTTTGTGCACGTCACAAGGGAACACTGAGTGGTGTCCACGGGTCATGAACAGTGAGATGCTTGATTCTTAATATGGTCCTGTCTTTCATTTGCACTTTTGTCATCATCACGACACAAACCGTTTTGTTTCTTATGGTGAGGATGTCTGCAGCAAGGTTCTTGCGAATATTTCTTTCCTTTGTTATTGGCGATAAGAGGAACTCTGTCACGAGGGAGAATGCGGGTTACGCTCCCCAGACAAGAGCGCATAGACCAAAAAGAACGAGTTGTACGCTGAGTGAGGGCGACGCATCGGTTGAACGGCGTCTTCCCGCAGTGAGTCAGTCCGTATTTCCGGACGTTGTTCCATATAAGGACAAGGTCAAGTTGAAGGCCCTCGTCGAGCCGAGAGCGATCAATGAACAGTGTCGGAGCAGCAGGAGAGGAGCGCTCGTGCAAAAAGGTGGGGTAGCCCCGGTGAATCACGCGACCCTGCATCGCGCCACGCGCCGAAGTAGCAAACTACCCGCGCGAGTGCCGGACCTGACTCCCGTCCGTGCTCCGGAATGTGCCAGTGGCCCCCTCGCGAGGGTCGCTGGACGGGCCCCCTCCCTCCGTGGGCGTGGCATTTCGCCTCGCGCAGTGCTCCGCGGCTCTTGATTTTTCAGCCCGAGAGGGGAAAGTCTGCGGCCTGCGCTGGCGACCAGTGCGCCACTGCGCGGAAATATGTTGTCGTGGTCTGGATAATGATGCGCTCCAAATTGTAGGCTTGCGTATGCACCGAGCCACTGCGGTGCTCTTCAGCGGGGTTTCACTTTCGACGGGCCGCCATGCAGATGACAGGCTACGGCTGTGAACTACATGTAGGTCGAGGGGGGTCTGGGCACTTCTGACAACCAATTACTCATGCGCATTACGCACGTGACCTCGTGGGGTGGAGGGCCTCTATGCACCTTACATGCGCGCCAAGTGGGCTGCAAAAGGTTCACGTCCCCTTGCGTCGTTTAGTTTTGTGGCCGTACTGGCGACCCCCGGTCCACATGCACGCTTGGTTTGTTGACCAGGGAAGCGTGCTCTACAACGCCACTGGTGGATCCTCGCTCCCCGATACGTGGAACCAGAAGGCGATTAGAATAAGCGTGAACGTGTCCCTTGGAAAAACCCCCACTGCTCCCGCATCTGCCCTCTCTGTCACTCTCCATCTGTGCGGCCATGCAAAATGGCCGGGGGTGGGGTGGGGGGGGGGGGGAGGGGGGGGCTTTCTGGTTGGCGTAAGGCTTGGCTAAGATAACTAAACAAGGCCGAAGCTGAATGTTCTCCGCGTTTTTCTTTTCTTTGTCTTGAACGCTCTGTATAATATATGGGAGAAAAGAAAATTATGAAAGAAACCTTGAGACGCAACAAGCTTGAAAATAGCCGCGATAAGTATGAATTTCAGCCGAGTGCAGCTTAATGCTCATGTTAAGCGTGCCTTTCTATCGTACGGTTGGTACCTTCACAGTGGTGCATGATAACGTCAGTTGAATGTTACCATACATTCGAAGTAGCTTGTCTGTTCCTTACTCGCTGAAACTTTTTATGTCGCAAGCTGTTTTTTGAAGTTCAAGGAAACTTAACTGCAGTCCAGAAATAAGCTTTACCATATCACTACCATCGAACTTCATGACAGCTGCAACATCGTGCATCTTGTCAGCCCACCCGTTATTAACACTACGCCGTTTTGCTCCATCACGTTGCAGAATATTACGAAATGCTATTCACAACCTTGTAAACACGCTACTGCTCACAATTTATAGCAACCAAGCTGAAGACAAAACAAAATGAACAAGGGAGGGGGTGGAAGCCTCAGTCCGCTAGCCAACGTTCGAGAAGGCAAATCCCTCGGTCGATACGTTGGCTGGCGGACTGAGGCTCGCCCCCCGACCCTTGTTCGTTTTGTCAAGAGTCCCATCTTCCTGCCTTCTCTTTACCGCGGAAACAAGCTCAATACTAAATAGATGAGTAAATGAATAAATAAACTATTCATACGAGAATCTTTTCGTCCTTGTTATGCTTAATTAGGTCATAGGTTCATTACAAGATCTTTAAGTGTTTTTTTTTACTTCACCTATTATTCATGCATAGCGAGCTAAAGCTTAAGCTGGAAATGTTCGCTGTAGAGCTTAACGCGTCTGGCGAAGGAATTAGTCATGCTTAACATCTCCAGAAACAGCACACTTTGCCTTCTGTTGGTGTGGTACCAAAGAATACGTCCGCCTGTGGAGAGGGCGTTTGCATGTTAAGCATTCCAGATTCATTTAATACCTTGCCGACGCTGACGCCTATAACTGTACTTAAGAAGGTCTCCTTAACGTTTTGCACTTTTCTGTCTTAGGTCAGGATGAGAAAGTGAGTGAAAAAGAAAAGTACAAGCCGATGCAATGCATAGCGAAATAAAGGCTGTAGGGCTGCCACCTTCCGGTGGTGTCGCTTTTCACGCAGGGAATCTTTTCACCCCTGAATACAACCATTTTCTCGTGCTATTTGTTTTGTCCATCAGGATTCGCTGAAATTCGATCTTCAAACTTACGATTCTTTCATTCCTTCTTGTTTCTCGCGTCGCATTACCTACTGCTTTGCAGCTTAGGAGAGCATAAAGTTGGGCTAGTTGGTTGATATGCATATTGAAGAATTTGGTGCGGAACAAGGAGGACAAGCGAGACAAACAAAGACGAGCGCTACTCACAACTGAAGGTTTATTCCAGACAATGCTCGAATAAATAGTGAAACCACCAAGAACAAAAACAAACAAACGTCATGAACACCACATGTTACCCCGTGAATCCCAATGATTTGGTTCGGAACAGATACTCCCTATCAGAGAAGCGAACGGAAGTCTGACTAATGCACTTATCGCCACTGATGCGCATATGAAAGGCTTCCATGAGCTCACGCGTGAGTTGCTCCCTGTGTCTGAATAGGATGGTCGTTTTTTTTTCGAAAAGCGGTTTACACTAGATTTTCTTGCTTTGAGATTTAGGTTTTGGATTTTCTTGCTGAAAATCAGCAAGAAAATCACACGATTCTTTTTAGCCTCCTCACAATGAACAAAAATGGCCTATGCGCCCACTCTAGACATTATCAGTAAGCCCTGCTAGGGGTTACGTTACGCGCAACTGATCTCCAAATCCATAACACCTGCACCTGCTCGCATGCCTCCTTGCATAATTTGAGCAAACGATGTTGTGCACTTCACAACATTGTAGACTAACGAACCAACGTAACAAAAAGGCGTGCGACCTAATGACGCGTTTTCAGGCATGTTACCTATCTCGTGCAGTTGGCAAAAGCAGCTATAGCTGACGGCTTATTTGTGAACGAGACATTCTTTTTTTTTGAGCTTGCCATGTGACTTATCGCTTGCATTGGTAGACGCGTCAGTGAATGCTATGCTGAGCGTGCATTGAAAGCATCAGCAGCCAGTAAACTTTAATAGGGTCTGTTATCGCTGCCTTGCTCTACTGAATATTCGTTCCGTAGCGCCTCATTACTACCCGTATATAAACATGTGTCACAGACTCTGTACGTTCCCCTTCGTCAATTTTTCCGGATGCGTGTAAAATACACCATGCGACTAAGCGCTACTAATACTACAAGGAGCCAACGATTGCTGCACACTTGACACGCCTGCATGCACACCTACTCGCGCGTTTTATAGCAACACGTCAGACGTCACGCCGTTGCGATGCTTGCGCATACGAAATCGTCTGGGGAGAAACGCGTCTTGCTTTGCAGATACGCATGCGCCTGCATTCTTAATTTGGGAGTGCCTCTGCAAGGACGCAACTTAGATTTCCGCGAAAAAAAAGGGAGACTACATCGGCAGCTGTGAGTTGCGGGACGAGTCGCCCGTGCGCTGTAACACTCAGCCCACAGCTGCGCGAGGCCGCATTCCATGGCGCTCGTCTGGGCGCAACTCGCACGTCACTGGGCCGGCAGCGTTGAGGAAGCGCGTTGATTCCTCGGACGCAAGGATCCTGAATGCGCGGCCTGCACTAGGGGCCGTTGTTGTGCGCAAGCGGAACTTCCTCTCTTCGCAGTACAGTTTGCTCGAGTTATGGCCGCGGATGTGCAATGCCCACCGAAACATGATACCCAACTCGTCAACAGCTGAGCTGAAGGGCCTAAACGTTGCGGGCGCGGCTGACATATATGGTGCCTTCCTTATTCCCACCCTTTTTTGGTGTGCGATTGTGGAGTCATCAAACTGCACAGTTGCACTGCATTGGTGTCCCGTCTTGAAATGCCTAGTGCGATCCGATTATGACGAGCGTCAAAGTAGAAAAATGCGTGAGATGCAGTTGCGTATTGTTTAATCTGCACGGACCACAAAATAGCACCCGACTTGTCTTCTAGTCGTTCCCCTACGTAGAACCTTACTTGCGATTTTGAAGGAATAAAGTGAAAAAGAAAGCGTGAGAAAGTATCGAAATGAAGGATGCGCTAATTGCTGTGCCTTATATCGCTCACATGAACGACCTGAACTCGGATCCAGTTGGATTCTGTGATCCGATTGCTGATTCCTGGACTTATTCTGCCATACTGGTCTTGCAGATATTATGTTTAAATCTTCGAAGCGCGCCATGGTGCTAAGGGAGTAACAAGTCTTGAGCACAATAGCTTGCTCATGAAACGCTCCACTACGATGAACCCTGCATGTTTTATGCTCCAGCAATTGAATTTACTCACCGCCACAATCAACTTGGTACCGTGACGTAATGTTTTACAGCGCTAGTTGTTAATGCGAAGGTCCGTAGGTATCGCGTTTTTGGCATCCGCATTCGAGATTTTTGCGGAGACGGAGGAGCAGAAAGCAAGGGACGGAGCACAAACTCGCGCCTTGCGCTACCTTCATCGTCATCGTCGCCGAGCGGTGCGCGCGGTCGCAACGAGACGCAGCGGAACGCCTCGAAACGCCTCTCGAGAAAACTTCCTGAAATGCATCAAGTCTTGCGTCCCCGGTTTCAATCGCAATTCGCCAATCGTCCTCGCTGGCGACTTCAGCGTCGACGTAATGAAGCACAAACAATTCGCCATGAAAGTCGCGTCAGCGGAGTTCCACTCTGGAAACAAATCCAATGCAGTCGAAGACATCACGAAACACGTGCGTCGATCTAGAGTTCAGCTGGAGTTCGTCCATATTCACGAGTTTCTCTAACCAAAAAGATGGTACAAAAAGAGGCGAAGAACTGGTACCGCACAGAGCCAAAAGACGCTATGGACAAAAGCAATAATACGTGTTCCCGTGGTGTATTAGTTAATCCACCATAAAAAAAGAGACCAACGACAATCTAAATATGCTGCAAATTTCTGCCCTACAGCTGCTTATGCACCTTCCTTAACTTACGATTACCATCGCTAGCGCTGGTATCCGGCATCATCATCATCATCAGCAGCAGCAGCCTGAAGGAGCCCACTACAGGGCAAATGCATCTCCCATGTCTCTCCATTTAACCCTGTCCTGTATCAGCTGAGGCCGCCGCCTTATCCCCGCTAATTTCTTAATCTCATCCGGCCACCTAACTTCCTGCCGCCCCTTGTTACGCTTGCCTTCTCTTGGAATCCTGTCCGTTACACTTAACGACCATCGGTTATCTTGCCTTCGCATTACATGCCCTGCCCAAGCCCATTTCTTCTTTTTTCGACTATGATGTTATTAACCCGCTTTTGTTCCCTCACCCAGTCTGCTCTCTTCCTGTCTTATAACGTTACACCAGTCATTTTCCTTTCCATAGCTCGCTGTGTTGTCTAGAATTTAGGTTGAATCCTTTTCGTTAGCCTCTTAAGTTCCTGCCCCATATAGGTGAGTACCGGTAGGATATAGCTGCTATATACTTTTCTCCGGGAGGGTATTGGTAAACTACCATTCATAATCTGAGAGTACCTGCCAAATGCGCTCCACCCTACTCTTTTTATTCTAATAAGGGAGTAATCACTGATTAGCATCCGCCCACGCGCAGCCTTACGGCAACAAAAGAAAACTATACCGCTGCCACAGAAACTTCGTAGTTTAGAGGAAAATTCGTCCTGGTCCGGGGTTCGAATCCGGCACCACCGCATCACCGGAGCAATCGCTCTACCAACTGAGCTAACCGGGACGGCTAACATATGGTAGGGCGACAGTGAATTTATCAGCAACTTCTAGTTATTTCACTCACGGGATCCAGATCTGCGGTCTCTACCTGCCCTATGTAGACGTTTTCCCTTACCACTTACAGCGCCTCGCTGCTAATCGTAAACTGCGGTCCCCTTCCGAGACTGTTCAACGTTACTTTGGTTTTCGGCAAATTAATTTTTAGACCCATCGTTATGCTTTGCCTGTCTAGGTCACTGATCATGCTTTGCAGTTCATCCCCTTAGTGGCTTATCAAGGTAATGTCATCAGTGAATCGCAGATTGCTCAGGTATTCTCCATTAACTCTAATCTCCAACTGTTCCCAATCCAGGTCTCTAAATACCTCCTGTGGCAGGCGGTGAATAGCACTGGAGAGATCGTGTCTGCCTACCTAATACGGCCCCCTGCCGTACTAAGATTTTATCACTTTTCCTATGGAGAACTATGGTGGCTGTGCAGCCGTTAGAGATGTCTTCCAGTACCTTTACATAAAGCTAGTCTACACCCTGATTCGGTAATGGTCAAACGACTGCTGAGGTTTCTATTGAGTGAAATGCTTTCTCGTAGTCTATGAAGGCTATAGGGCTTGGTTACATTCTGCGCATTTCTCTATCATCTGATTGATAATGTGGTAGTGGTGTATTGCCGAGTAGCCTCTATTACAACCTGCTTGATCATTTGATTCATTTATTGAGCCGCCGCGGTGGCTGAGTGGTTATGGAGCTCGGCTGCTGGCCCGAAAGACGCGGGTTCGATCCCGGCCGCGGCGGTCGTATTTCCATGGAGGCGAAAATCTAGAGGCCCGTGTGCTGTGCGATGTAAATGCACGTTAAAGAACTCCAGGTGGTCGAAATTTCCGGAGTAATTCACTACGGCGTCTCTCATAGCCTGAGTCGCTTTGGGACGTTAAACACCCATAAACCAAACCAAACAATTTGATTGATTGAAGTCTACGGTTGTCCTGATTTTTTTTAGCGATTTCCCTAGTAAGTACGTTGTTGGCAACTGACAGTAAGCTGATCTATCTGTAATTTTTCGTGTCCATGACGGTTAACTATTTAATGTACTGAAAGAATAAAAATTATACATAGTCAGCAGCTTCAGCTTATTTCGTGTAAAGTCTCCGTGAAGATTACTAGTGGATATTGGCATAGGTTTATCGTATACTGCATAGCGCTGCCGCCAGACGCCACCTGCACGTGTCCGCCTCGCATGCGGGAGGTGCGGGGTTCGATCCCCAGTGCCTTCGTGTACCCAGCGGTGATACAATGCCATGGGTACAAGCTTTTTCCTGCCTGGTGTCGGCTTATTTGTGCTGAAATGCTTGGGAAGTGGGTCTTTGGCACCTTGAGTAGAAGGAAAACCCTGTGACATTACGCTCTTTGGCCACAGATGCCGTTGTGCCATAAAAATTCATCATCATTGTTAGTGGTATAAGGTAGTGGTATACGGTGTATCAGCGGTAGTGGTATACGGTAACGCTATTGTAACCAAAGAAGGGTTTTCGGCGACGACTCATTGATGTGCGGCGCAGCTTGTTAGTTCTAGTTGAAGAAATGACTTGGCGGAATGCTCTTATTTCGATACTGCAGCCCCCATTCTCAGTGTAAGTTGATGTACAGCCGTGGACAAAAGTTTGCGGGATACAGATTCACGAAAAAAAAAGCTATTTCTGCGTTGCTTGGCTAGCCACTCAGCTGCTTTCCGTTTCAGAAAATGGAGTACGCATGTTCCCTTAAATTTATACCATTTTCATTGACCTGCTTTGCCTGACCGCGACGAAATATTTTTGTTTTTCCGCGAACCAACATCCCTTGAACTTTTGTCCACGACTGTACAGTGTTTAGATGGAGCAAACTGCCTGTGAACTCGAAAATGCGTACTATGGTAAAGCGGAAAACGCCTGAGCGAAGGAACAGATTCTGAGAATCATATACCTCTTCACCTCCGTTTTTTCAGCAACACTCGCATACAAAGCGTGTTAGACAGAACGCACCTCTAAGTTCCACTTGGCCGCTTTGAAGTAGCAGGCCCACTCTTCTGTAGTTGTACCATGGGCGTACTTGAGCAATAAAGGGTACCGTATTTACCAGCAGCAAGGGAAGGAAGTATGCAAAAGGACGTGTCACCCACGGCTATAGTGTTAAAAGCTAAAATTCGAGAGAGCAGCGGTGCACTTTATTTAACGACTGCCGTTTTGATCAAACCAGCCAGCTGCAAATTATTTTTCTTGACAGCAACCTTTTTTTTTCTTAGCCTTCCTTCGGTTAGTAAGGCTGTTATGTGCTTTAGTATATTATTAGGGAGTAAAGCTACACACAACCAAAACCGCACTTCAGAATTTTTTAACCTTCTTTCACCACTGTACCTTAGTTAATGTTTTTAACTTATACAGGTTACATTTTAGGCACATTATGTAGAGGGAGGAAACGGCAAAAAAAACTTGTAATGCAGGATTTTTGATGCTCGAAAGATAGGAACGTTTAACGGGACCACACTGGCGTCAAGAAATGCGAGCAATAAATGAGTTTAATATACTCAGAACCGTCATACAGGCTTCGTAAGCGGCAAAAAGAGTGTATACCTCTCCCGGAATTCAGTCAAGAAAAGTAAAGTATAGAGTAGAATCTTGGTGTAGTGGGTTGCTGTGTAAGCGCTGTGTCGTTATAATTTTTTTCTTACC
Organism: Amblyomma americanum; assembly: GCF_052857255.1. Taxonomy (NCBI): domain Eukaryota; kingdom Metazoa; phylum Arthropoda; class Arachnida; order Ixodida; family Ixodidae; genus Amblyomma; species Amblyomma americanum. The sequence goes on along the minus strand of NC_135497.1, from coordinate 77,330,322 downwards.
TTCTCTTAAAACGCCTACATCGGTCATGACGTGAATGGAACTGTGTGAAACGGACGAGGAATGGACGATTAGCTGCTTCGTTGTCCTGGGAAAAACAAGACGGAAGCCGGGAAGGGCATATTTGGTCGCGGGGGGCTTTGTGTACGTCGGGGTTGCCACACATCCTATTGTGTCTGCAGGGCTGTCCTGGCTCTGTCGTGTGGCGGGAAAAATAACGAACGGTGGCCGATATGGACCGTCTCCCACGTCTGCGTAGCGTCTAATCGCGCTTGGTTCCGGCAGCCGGAACTGCCGTGAACCGCCATTTCCGGTGCGCCCACGGCGCGTGGAGGGTCCCAGACGTCATTTGTGCGCCCGCGCACCCCTCTACCGACGTCATCAGTGAGCCACTGAAAAAAATTCCCACCGTCAGCTTCCGTCTCGAGGAAGAGTGACTAGTCTTTTGTCGCGTTCCTTCGTCACCTGCAATTGCGGGCGCTGAAAGTGACTCTAAATTGGTTCCGTCTTGCTCTCTTTCGGTCATATGTTAATCACTGAGACAAAAACTGAGCGTGAATTCGCATTAGAACGCGATTGCGAGCCAACTGGTGTCATTGCATGGATGACCATGTGTGCAGCGCGCTTAGTGTATTGTTAGATAGGTTTGGTTTATGGTTTATGCATGGGTGTTTAACGTCCCAAAGCGACTCAGGCTATGAGGAACGCCGTAGTGAAGGGCTCCGGAAATTTCGACCACCTGGGGTTCTTTTACGTGCACTGACATCGCACAGCACACGGGCCTCTAGAATTTCGCCTCCATCGAAATTCGACCGCCGTGGCCGGGAACGAACCCGCGTCTTTCGGGCCGGCAGCCGAGCGCCATAACCACTCAGCCACTGCGGCGGCTGTGTTGGATAGGAGTTATCCTAGTGTATTTAAAGTAGACGTTGAGTCTTTGCAGTTGGTGGAGAACTTCTTCCAACTATTATACGCTTGCGGAGTGCCTTTTCAATAATTTTCTTTCCAACGCAAATGGCATCGCACATACTTCAACTCGGTGAAGTTGGCGGCTAGTTCGACATGATATGATAAAAGCACTCGCGCGATACCAGGTTGTACAAATAACCGGTCCAGGAAAGTGCCGTCTTAACCAAAAGTAACCAAGCAACAGCGTTTGTTTCTCATCCGTGTAGCGGAGAACTTGTCGTACCCCTTAAGCTCCAAGACAGTGTAAGGTAAGGAGAACATTTGCCCTCACCTTTGGGGACCTTTCGGTCTCTATGTAAGCCGAAGAAAATGTAAGAACTGACTAAAAGCTAGAAAACTGCTACGCCAGAGGTCGTTGCTACGATGAAAACACATCGCATTTAGTTAGACCTAGGAGCTTGAAAATCGCCAAATTATCTTTAAAAAAGGGGGGCTAGTTATAGCTTACACAGGTACGTGTGGGCAAGAGTAGGCGAAATAAAAGCCAACCGCTACCACTTGAGTGAGCTATTGCGTAAGAGAATCCAGCGGCGACGTGCATTTATTCCGAAGTGGGCGAGATGGGCGCCGCCATCTTGTCAAAGCAGCACGTAGCGTCCCACGTTGCGTACGCTGCGCTGTGCTTTACAGCGGGCGGGCGTCCGCAACGCGCGGCTAGATACGTTGCGTTCTGCGCATGCGCATTTGTTACCCGCGATGTCGTTGTGTACGCAAGCTCACTGCGTACGTCCAACTAAAAGTGTCTATTCCTGGTGGCCAGCGCGCACGTGGAAGTCACGATCGCCGCTGGAGCGGGGGACGGGGGGAGGGGGGATACCAGTGTATCCCACATCCTTCCCTCCTTAAGAAGCCTCCCGAACACAGAAACAAGGGCAACATTATTTGATCTTCTCCGCCATCCAGGCATCGAGGTTCGAAGTTCTTCGGCTCCCGCAGATGCATCAGTTGACGGCCGCGCCACGCCTCCGCCGATCAGCTGCTTCACTCCGAAGGCTTGGCCTCCCGCGCGATTACGCTGTCGAAAGGCATCTTGCTCCCCGTCTCGGTCTTCCGAGAGAGCGCTGCTGCGCCGTTCCGGTTAATTCGGTCGACCGCCTCCTTGGCGCCGGCCGCGATGGTTTGGAGGCCAGGTCCACGGCTGCGCCGCCCTGAGGTGCTGGGACAGGTGGCTTCAGGGGCCAGGGCTGCGGCGCTTCTATACATGTAGTTGAGGCCGCGGTTGGGTTGCCCTGGCATACCTGGTCAGCAGGCGAGGGCCCAGGACTGCTTGTGGTAATGGGGCCCCGGCAGGCGGTGGCGCACAGTCGGCGGGTGGGCAGCTCCGATGCGATGTGGCAAGTAGCCGGATGGCCAGGTTAGAGCAGGGTGGCGACTGCAGGCCGCGGGTGGGGCGTTGCGTCGGGCCTTGGGCACGGCGCGTTGCCGAAGCTGGATGGTGGTTTGTAGTTGGTAGTGGTGAATGATGTCGTTCTGATGTGCCCTGCTTCTTTTCCATCTGCGCTGAAAAAAGTCAACACAGATGTAGCCAGCTCCCGCAGCGCGTGCTACGTGGCTGTTCGACCCTCACGTGAGTCATGAGGGCTAACGCAAATCAATCAATCAATCAATCAATCAATCAATCAATCAATCAATCAATCATGTTTATTTAACATCATGACGATGTTGGGTGCGCCTACAAAAAGCCATTGGGAAGGCTTGACGAGGCCGACGCACCCCACAAGGGCATTGCAGTGGTACACAACATGGTAGCACTTCCAGGGATAAAAAAAAAAGAAAATGAACAAAAGTAGCATATTTGGCATTAGCTGTACATCAATTCGGACTCCTTATTTAGTTGATGTGGGAGAGTGTAGCTAAACATTTGATAACCATAATTTGTTCGCATCCTAGGCACATACCATTTGGGTGTCGCACGTGTAGTGTACTTTGGCTCATTGCATTGTAATCCTGACAGATTTAGCATATTGCAATTATTGTGATTAACACCGGTTTTATACCGTTGTAGAAGTAAAACTTCGTACAGCTGTGGCAAACGGATGATTCGAAGTTCATTGAAAAGCGGTTCGGTGTGTTCTAGTCGAGGAGCATTCATAATATTTCGAACAGCTTTCTTTTGAAGAAGATACAAGCGGTTAATATTTGCAAAAGACGTGGTACCCCACACCAAAAAACAATAATTTACAACAGAGAAAAAAAGTGCACTATACAACATTTTCTTGATACTCTTCGGCATGAAATATCTCAGTCGGCACAAAATACCGACAACCTTTGACAGCTTGTTCATCACCATGTCAACGTGATCATTCCAGCTCAAATGCTCATTAAAAATAACACCTAAACTTTTGACCGCAGGGACCGTTTCGATGAGCGACTTACCGATCCTTAAACAGAGTGGTGGCATATTTGTCAACTTGTTACGAGGCCGGAAAAGCACGGCCTTCGTTTTTGCAGTGTTTATGTTTAATAAATTATTTTGAGACCATTCTTGGAGTGACTGTAAACATTTTGTGGCTTGTTTCTCAAGATCTGGCAGCTGTGCAGCTCTAAAGAATAAAGTGGTGTCATCAGCGTAAATCACAAAGGTTGGAAGATTACTAATACAGATGATGTCATTAACATAAAGAAGAAACAGCAATGGTCCCAAGATGCTACCTTGCGGGACACCAGAAACGATGTGTCTAATATCAGATAAATCATTGTTTATTTTTACTTGTTGCGATCGAGCACTTACGTAGACTGAATTATGTCAAGAAACTGTCCGCGGAAACCGTAATGCTCGAGCTTAGTTAACATTATTTTGTGGTTAATGCGGTCAAACGCTTTTGAAAAATCGATGAATATGCCAAGAGTGAGAAGTTTCTGCTTGAAGGACTCTAAAATTAGCTCTTTTTTGTGTCAGCAGCGCGGTTTCCGTCGAAAGGTTCTTCCTAAACCCATGCTGACTGGGCGTTATTATGTTATTTTTGTCACAAAAACTAGATATCTGGTTGAACAAGATCTTTTCAAAGCACTTTGAAAAAACAGGCAGAATAGATATTGGACGATAATTTGACAGACTGTTTTTGTCTCCACCTTTGTGAATATGTGACCTTGGCAAACTGCATTTTCTTTGCGAACACTGCGTGTTCAATACAGCTATTGAAAATACATTCTAACACAGGACTAATTACATCAGCGACATATTTTACTGGCGAAATTTTCAGGTCATCAATATCACACGACTTGCTGCTACGCAAAGCTAGAAGAAAATGTTTGATTTCGTTCGCATCAGTTGGAGACAAGAAAGCACTGCAAACAACCCGCGAGTCAAGACACTTCATGTTCATAAAATTGTAGCTCACGTCTGCCTGAGACACAAAATAGTTATTGAAATCATCTGCTAGTCGTTTCCCACTCACTGTTTCATTGTTGACTAAAATTTCAAGTGCACTAGGAACAGTTGTACCTCGATTTAAAATTTTGTTGATGTTTTTCCACACAAGATCGCTCCTTTTTAATAAGTCTTGGTTGAACAGATTTTCCATGTACTCTTTTTTCGCCTGTCGAAGAACATACGTAACATTTGTTCCGGTATGTTTTAAATTGTTGAAGGTCATCTAGTGACCTGGTTTGGATAAAACGGTTGTAAAGGTCTGTTTTTGTTTTTATCATTTTGAGGCATTCGGCGGTTATCTATGGTTTGCGAGCTTTGCGGGGTTTCTTTGAGGATACGAGAGGAAAGCTTTGTTCATATATGGATTTAAATATGGTAATAAAGACATTGTAAGCATCTTCTGGGTCCTTGTTTTGCACAACACTCCAGTCAAAATTTGATAGGACTGCCCTAAAGTGATTTAGTGTGTCATGATTAATGCGTCGGTGTGTAATACTTGGAGGCATACGATTTTTAGTAGAGGGGGGACTCTCGACGACAAGGTATGTTGGAAGATGGTCACTTATGTGGCCATTAATTACTCCAGAGTTCAAACGATTCGGTGGGGAGTTAGTAAAAAAGACGTCGATTGCTGTCGCTGCTTGTAATCGTGTGGGGACATTTATAACGTTAATGAAGCCATTGCATTCCAATATCGACTCAACCTCTACCTTATTAACTGATTGTGATAGAAAATCTGTTAATCTCACCCTCTAAAACAAGGTTAAGGTTGTTCTCTGTGACCCATTGGAGGTATTCATCAAGGAAGCAGGCAAAATTCGAGAAGTTGCTTTTTGGAGGTCGGTAAAATACAGAAAAGACGTTTCTACCACTTTGTAAGGAGAGTATTTCATAGTCATCATGAGTTAACGTGAAATCGACAAGAAGGCGGCATTTAAATTTGTTTTCTATCGCTATCATCACGCCCCCACCTCGTTTATTAATACGATTTTGCACATATGTAGTGTAGTTTGGCAAATGTAAGGCTTCACCGCTATCTTGGTACCAAGTTTCAGTAACCATTATTATGTTGAAGTGGAAGTTAAGTGCAGACACTGATTGGCATGACACTGATTGGCATGAGCGGCCCGTACGTTCATGCATATAATGAGACTGCCTGCCGGCTCTCGCCCTCGCTCTAAGCTGCGCAGGCAGATTCTGTTTCTGCATAGGGCGCAAGTTATAGCGGGACGCGGGGTTCGCCGGCTCACCGCAGCGCTCGTTATCCGACTGCGGCGCGGGTCGGGCTGTGTCCTCTACCCACTCATCTCGCTGCACGTAGCGTTTCAGGTCGCATACGTGCACCGGTCCGCCTGTCGGTTTCGACCGCAAGTCCTTGAGCGAGGAAAGTTTCTCTCGCATGCGGAACGGCCCGATCCATTTCGGCGCCAACGAGGCCGCAAACTGTTTGCTAGCGTCGCTGAGAACGTGCTGGAGTCGAAGCACCAGATCGCCCACTTCGTAGTGAACATCCCGGTGCGAGCGGTCGTGCTGTGCTTTCTGCTGCGCCCTAGCAGTGCTCAGGTTGCGGCGAGCCTTGCGTAAGGCCTCTGTCATCTTAGCGCGCAGCTGCATCGCGTACTCAGCTCGTGCTGATGAAGCGACTGGCGTCTTCCATGCTGTCCGATAGAACCCGGTCCATCGGATTTGGCAGCTCTCTACCCAGATTGAAAGAAGACGGCGCATACCCAGTCGAGCGGTTAACAGTCGGACGCAAAGCAAACGCGATCTCCGGCAGATAGGAGTCCCAATCTTTGTGCCTCTCAAAGTACGCGACAAGTATGTGCTTAACGGTGCGATTGACTCGTTCCGTGGGGTTCGACTGAGCGTGATAGGTGGTCGTTTTCTTGTGCTTAATGCCGAGTGCAGCGCACGAATCAACGAAAACCTTCGCAGTGAAGTAGGACGCGTTGTCCGTTATCAGCGGCTCTGGGAAACCGAACCTGGTGAATAAGTCCATCAGCTTCTCCATGATCGCTCGTGCCGTCAGCATTCTAAGGGGAAAAGCTCAACCCACTTGCTGAAGTGATCCGTGACCACTTGCAAGAACGTGTTCCTACTCGGTGTCATAAGATACGGTCCCATGATGTCACATGCCGCGATTTGCCAGAGAGTCTGGCTGTTAATCGGGTCCATGAGGCCGGATGGTCGTCCGCCTCGGGGCAGCTCCTTTCTGCTGAACGCGATCCGCACGGAACTCGCGTAGTCCACGCTCTCGCCCTGGATCACCGGTTGGTCCGCGTTCCTTACATGGGCTACGGCTCGGGTCTGTTTCTCACTCTCTCCGGCTGTCGGTCGCGTGACCTTCCTCGCACTGGACAGGCGCTCGCGAGAGTGCGTCAGCCATAGCGTTGTTTTTCCCTTTGCGGTAGCGCTGAGTCGTCTCAGCCAGGTGAGCGCCATGTGATCCGTCTCGATCACAAATGCCACCCCATCGACGTAATAGTCGAACTTACGCAGAGCAAAAACAATCGCGAGACACTCCTTCTCTGTCACCGAGTAGTTTCTCTCTGCCGGCGTCAACTAACGGCTCGCGAAAGCTACCGGACGGAGAACGTTTTCATGCTCCTGAAGCAACACTTCTTAAGCCCAGGTCACTTGCGTCGGTTTGAATCACTAACTCCCTGTTTAGGTCGGGTAGCTGCAACTTAGCCGTGTCAGCGAGAACTTTGGTGAGGTTGCGCAGTGCATCCTCTTGCTCGTGACCCCAACTCCAGCGCTCGCCTTTCTTCAAAAGCTTTGTCAAAGTCGCCTGCAGTGCTGCGCAATCTGGGATGAACTGGCGATAAAAGTTTGCCATTCCCAGGAAGCGTCTGAGACCGGCTAGGTCTGTGGGCGACGGAAACTTAAGCAAAGCTTCAAGCTTATCATCGCATGGCAGGATGCGGCCTCTCTTGATCGTGAACCCCAAAAGTGTTATTCGGGTCGCGGCGATCTGTGCCTACTTCGTGCTCAAAGTGATTCCCGCGGACCTGAGCCTCAAGTGGCGCAGGTGTTCCTCGAACATCTTCGAGTACACCACGATGTCGTCTAGGTACGCGAGCGCATGTTGCCACGTCGCATCTCCCGGAACACGGTCCATTAGGCGCTGATAAGTAGCGAGTGCTCCTACCAAGCCGAAAGACATTCTCTTGAATTGGAAAAGGCCTCTGTGAAAAGTGAAAGCAGTTTTCTCCTTGTCCCGCTCATTCATTTCAACTTGAAAGTATCCGCGGCTAGCATCGAGCGTTGTGAAGTACTTCGCCCCACCTAGGTTGGGCACTAGGGAAGAAATGGTTGGTAGAGGGTACGCGTCTTTTCTCGTAACCTCATTCAGTTTGCGGTAGTCCACGCAAAGTCGATACGTATCGTCTTTCTTTGGAACCAAGACTACCGGGAAGCCCCAAGGGCTGTTAGACCTCTCAACGACGCCAGTGTCGATAAGTTTGTCTAAAGCCCCAACTCGATGCACACATCCTAGGCGCACGGCGGAGCGCCTACGCGCCCAGCGCCGCGCCGCGACGGGCGTCGAAAAAAGGCATCCACCTCCATGCTCCCTGTGCTGGCGCGTTCCCCCTCTCGAGCCGACCGAAGGAATCTCAAGCGTGAAGAAAGGGGATTTGGGAGGCGCTGAAAGGACAACTTAAATCGCGAAGAAAAGTTCCAGGAACCTGGAAGAGGTTCAAGACATGAAGAAAAGAGTCCCCGAGAGCCCCGCCGTCCTCCTATTGTTGTAAACCGGACCCCGCTTCCGACGCGCGCGCTCAGGCGCGGTTATCTGACATGGACAGATATATGCCCCTGCTCGCGTGTCGCGCTTTGCGCATGCGCAGACAGGATCCAGCGTACGCCCGTGCGCGTAGGCGCTCCGCCGGTACGCGTAGGATGTGTCCATCGAGTTGGGGCTTTAAGGCGCTGTCCAATGCTTTTCTCTTAGCCAAACTAATTGGTCTAGGACTGCACTTCCAATGCAGTGCGTCACCCGTGTCTATTCTGTGCCTGACTAGGGTAGTGAGGCCAGGGCGGTCAGTGGATGTCGCGTTGTACTCGTAGAGGGGCGATGACAACCGTGCCTTCTCCCTCTCTGTAACGCTGTTCACTTCCGACAACAAGGGGTGCGCTGACCTTCCCTGCTGGACAAAGCAGTTTTCTACAACGGCAACCTTCTCTCTGCCCTCTCTCTCAGCGGCGATCCATTGTCCTCGCTCGGTTGCCGGCTAGTCGGTACCAGCGAGCCGCTTGCTCCGTCAAGGAAACAGGCGCAACACGCGCGAGCATTTCGGCGTCTGCGATTCCTGTCACTTGCTGATAATGCAGCAGACGGTCGAGGTACTCATTTGCTCCCGTAGTGTCGTGGTACCCCGTGTAGGTAGGCAAGTCTATCCTAACACGTGGTGACTGGGCCGGGGCTTGCAAATTGTTTTGCAAAATACCCGCTAGACTCTGCATAATCTGCATTGCGTTCTGCAAGAGCACCTCGTATGATTGCGGACTAACGCCCACGGAGTTGGGCGTCGCCGCTGATGGCGTGTAATTATGAGGCCTAATGGCGCGTTCACACTTGGACATTCGGCGGCGAGAGGAAGCGGAATCCGCGACCGCCGAAATGCTGTCTCGTTCACACTTCCTGGCCACCGCGTCGCTGCTCATCGCCTGTGTGTCGTCTGCTAACGGCGTACACAGATGTGGCAAGAGGTCAATCGAGGCTGTCTACATACCAAAGCCGTATGCACGCTTGCGTACGCTAAATGCAGCTATTTTGTCGGATGTTACGCCATTTATAACATTCTCACATTTTAAACGCGTAGTGGCGCCATCGCCCCACATTCGGGCGACAAGATATGGGGTGTTGGGATTCAGGTAGCGTGACTGGGCCGGAGAAGAGATGAGGACGATCGGATGATGAAAACTTGGAAAACTTTATACAAGGACTATTTATATTATGTACAAGTACGGGCAACTGAGAGTGTTTCTCAGTAAAGAGAGCGTCTTAGGAGTCGGGAGTCTCTGATACCTCTCAAAAAGGGGGGGTCTCTCCTGGTATCAAACCAGCAGCTCCTTAAATACTCTTCGTATTCCCCAGATCCCTAGCTGGCGAATACAGTTCGAAGAATGACGTCCAATCACACGATGGCACTGATGGTACCACCCACGGCAGGGCGGACCTGATGTTTCTTCGCAGCTCGGTCGAGGGAAAGGGAACAGGACCCGGTCACGTTGTCGTCCCCGCGGCCTCCAGGTGGCCGCGCACGTGCGTCCGGGCCGCGCCTATGTTGACCCTGAGGGCACCTGCATGACACAGGAATGCAGGCTGTCTCCCAGCAGGTGTCGAAAGAGCTTGTGCTGGTGACCGGAACGCGGAGGCTCTGTCGCAGGTGCGGCACTCGGGCAATTGTTCAAATCCAGCGTGACTGAAGGGGACCACACTGATACCGCACTTCGTCATGGCGAGGACCGGAACGAATACGCTTATGGTCGTCGCTGGCATTCCTGTTGAACAGCTGGGGACGCTATTGTCGTCGCTGCTTCCGGCATTCCTGTTCAAGCACATGGGGACGCTATCGTCGCTGCTTCCGGCATTCCTGTTCGAACACGTGGGGACGCTATTGTCGTTGTTCCCTCTGGCAGTCCTGCAGACACATCTCCCTCAGAGGGCTCACCCACCCTCACGGTGGTCTTCAGGGAATCCTCCCCATGCCCAACTTCGCCGAATTCCACAGCAGGAAGGAAGCGCGGGCACAACAGGGGTCACACAGCGTCCAGCCGGCCGGGAAGGCGAGCTTCCGTGCAAGCTACACGCAGACGTTATTCAAGTACGCAACACGTTTCCCCATCCCGTGGCGCAGAGTCGCAGCCACGGCAGGTCCGGACGAAATAGGCAACGGCAGGGCACGCTAGGAAATAGTTTATTAACCCAACGCGAGGCAAAGCACACTGCGGAAGAATGTTCTATCCGTAAAATATATGTTCAGTAGCTCACCAAATCTTTGACGTCGACCGGAGTTGGGTTCGGGGGCAGGCGGGCAGCGAAAGGGTTCCTCGGGGCAGTCAGGACAGGTCCGGCGGCGAGAGTCCGTTTCCCGCCGCGAGTTCCGCCTTTTATCCCCTCGGTCATTGCCTCCCTAGCAGCAAATCTCTGCCGTCAAGCTTAGGCATGCAGCCCTCTTCGCAGTAGGCAGCGCGCTGCCGTGACGTCACGTCAGTGCTGGGGCGAAAATGAGCAGAGTCGCAGGGGTGCCTTCTCTCCACATTCCTGGTGGCCAGCGCACAAGTGGAAGTCACGATCGCCGCTGGCGTGGGGGACGGGGGGGGGGGGGGGACCAGTGTATCCCAAGACTGACGAAATTTCTTGTGATTTTATAAACCTGCCCGTGTGGTAGCGTGCTTGTGTAGGGCAACAGCCGAGCTGGTTTGATGATCCTGGATCATATCCCTTGTAGAATGAGCATCTATTCTTTGGTTCTACTTTAGTTTTCGTCCTCTTTTCAACCCCCCGCCCCTTGTCGCAGTATAGCATATCACTTTGCCTAAAGATGTCATTATGAGCCAGGGTGGCGCTTACTGAAACAACGATCATGTATAAATGTAGAATATTACCTAGTTTCGTGCAGCAAGCGGAAAGAATTTTCAACTTTGAAGCTAATGTCGTTGCCCCAGTATTGACTGATAGAAGTTTCTGTGCCATGCGAATCAAAATAAAAAAAAAATTGCAAATCGAGTTTATTGGCGCTGCACTGGTCAGAAATGGCGTAAAGAAACCCCCGGGCACGTCTCTTAAATCTTCATTTATTCGACGAAATACGTCAAAATTTACATTATAGACCAGAATAATAGTGAACTACAATACAGCATCCTAGCTCACTATAACCAGAATCCGGAGCCGTTGTTCGGCGTGGCCATTTTCCTCCGACTGGCACCCTGCGGTGCGGGCGTTTCTTCGTGGACAGCATATAGCCGCTATTTACTGCCTTTCTGGCGCTAAAAGAATATTTCCGAGCATACTTCCACAGCACTGTTGTGTTGCAGGAAGTCTGAGTTATCAAATGGATGAAATTTATGCGTTAATCATGAGATTTAGTTGACATTCACGTTAATCATGCCTGCGCTTAGCACGCGCTCGTGCTATTCGCTGCCGTCTTGGTGCTCCATCGCAGATAATACTTTTTAGGTCAATATCAAGCATTAGGTGTAAGGCTAGACTGCAGTTCCAATACCAATGCGCTCTTAATCCTTGCTGCCGGCCATAATGCAACCCCCCCCCCCCCACACACACACGCACAAACACACACACAACACAAATAGGGCTTTGTTGTCGCCTGCGTGGTGGTGCGCCAGTTGCATCAACAAATTATCGTTGTGAGCTCAGCTGAGTCGCAGGGCTAACGGAAAACAAATTTTGTCATGGTTTATGCTATCTGGCGAGTGAAAACGTATTCTCACGTAATTTATCAAAGATTGAGTAAATATTAGCAGAGAAGGCAGCTTTCACAAATTCGGCGTTTATTTTGTTCAGAAGCTATCGGCGCGTGCGACAGCGTCGCGTAGCCGCTCGGTCAAGTGATATATTATGTAATAAAATCGTGTATATTTTGCTGTGATTCAGGCAGATACCGATCGCAGAAAGATACTACGGTCAGCCGTTTACCACACCGATCCCTCTGACATACATGCGGAACTAGCAACTTAAATTGGTAGCGGTCGCGATTACATTCCCGTACATGAAATGTGTTTAATGGGAACTATAGCAAGCTCAGTGCATGGATGCCGAAGACGTACTGGTGATCGAAAATACGCGCTTCGCCTGCATCTGGCCTATACGGTTACCGCTTGCATATCCCTGCACCATCAAGCCAAATCAATAAATCTACATTTTGGTGCATAAAATTATCACAGATCGTAGCGCACGTAAAAGACGGCAACGAATGACACGCCAGCGCAGAAATCTGCTCATAAGTGCCGGCTTCCAGTCCATAACATACGTGATCGACTACCCTCGGATTTCGCCTTAACTAGTAGCAATGCGCGTCAGATAACCGCAGTACGGTCTGGTGGGGGAAAATATGAGTAGAGATGCACAGCACACACCCACACACGTTAGGTGATGGAGCGCATCAAGGAATGAAGCGAAGAACACGCGTTCAACGCGCGGCGCCGGCGCGACCCGCAGTCCGCCGGGCCGCGCGCGCCGACAGATGGCGACTGGTGTCGAGAGTAGGAGCTTGCCCGTAGCCTGCATACGGGGGTAAAAGAATTCCCGGCGCTATTCAAAAATAGTAAGTAGCAACACAGTTCCCATATGCTACGCCAGGAGGCGCGGTGCTAGTGCGCACCGCCACAGCCGTCACGGCGTGCACATCGCTAGCTGCTTACGCATGGTTGGCTCCGAAGGTGTACAATATTTGTGGCTTCCAAAGGAAAGTAATAAGAAATTCGAAATTAAATGGTCAACAGCGCCTGTCAGCTTGAATTAAGAAATTCCGAGTTACAAGTTTTTAGCGAGACGGACTCATCAACGCGAAGAAGCGCCTGCCAATACTGTGGCAGAAAAATGGCGCATAAATGAAGGCTGACTTCTGCAACAACAGATCTGACGAAACCGCGCCAGATTTGCGGCAGATGTGAGTGGTGACTGCGTATACCCTGTGGCTCTAACGTAAATCGAGCTTCTTTTTCCTTTGTTCATGTTTATATGTCAATACACCCATATGAGCTTTAATGGATACACGTACTGACGCGTGCTTCCGCTAGCATGAGCGCTGCAAGCGCCATCTCAACATGAGAGTCCTGTCATACTAGCAGTAGGTTCCGCTTCACCTATACACGCCCTAGTGACTCACTGCTAAGGGCATTCGGCTGTTAAAAAGTGGCTCGATCACGATCGCATTTTAGGTGGAGGCGAAATGTGAGAACGGCCGTGTGCTGGTTTGGCACGTAACAATTGTCTGTTTAACACCACACCCAGCGACTGTACAGTAGCCTACCAGCGGCCGTACATGTACGGCTTTAATCTTCATGCAGAGAAATGTAATCCTAACCGAGACATGAAACCGGCAAGAAACGTTGCCCCAGCCATATGTGTCTCGGAACTTGCACCTCTCGGGCTAGCAGTTATGTCGGTAACCACACACCTCACGAGCTCTGGTAACCGCCGGATGTGCATCACACTCCGGCCAAGAAAGGAGTCCAGCTGAGGAGACTTCCCCGTCCACCGGATGGCAAGGCGGTTCACATTTCTGCTATCACACGTGCACTGCTTCTGCGCCCGCAGATAGTGGGCGCGGTTCCTGGTGGAACCATGGAAAATAATCTGTTGACGCCATCCACGAAACCGAGCAATGTCCGGCCGAAAGAAAGGAACCTTGCTATCGCCTTCTCTGCGATATAGATACCGCTATCGATGTTAGGTGCCGAGGGACGGAATAATTAAAAAAACAAATTCTTGGGATATGTGGCTGCTAAGCGAGCAGGATACAAGATGGAGCTACTGTTCTAGCACTCATGGTGCGCACTCGCTGTGAAGCTGCAGCGCGCGTGAGTTTAAAAAAGAAGCCTATTAAGGAGAGCAAGATTTAGAAAAGTCTCACTCTCGCGTTTTTTTTGTTCTAAATTATGCGATAATCCAGATGGGTGGGCTAACTTGTTATTATAACAAGGTAACCATGTGGCTAGTTGGTGTATTTCCGACATAACTTCACCAGAAAAAAAAATGGTGCCCTATCTTCACGGTATTTCACATAACCTGAAGAAAGTGACACAACGGCAAGGCGTGACGGCAGTCTTCTCTGCACCCTGTAAGCTGTCTGGTTTATGTTCACAAATTGCGAAAGCCAGTGATATGAAGAAGTCCAAGAGCTGCACTGTGAAGCATGCCAACAAGTTCGTTTGCTCGTTCGACTCGTGTCGTTTACAAGTTACCCCTGTCATGTGGTAACGTGCACACGGGTCAAACTGGCAGATGTGTTAATGACCAGGCACACGAACATAAGAATTCCCTAAAATATCTGTCTGATCAAAATAATCTACCACATTACTGCAGGAGTTATGAAAACTGTGTTCCGGTTTTTAACATTTAAGTCATCGGGAAAGGAAAAAACAGGTAGGAGAGGGAAATCCTGGAGGCCTACCATATTAGGTTGCAAGGCAATGACGCAGGCGTCAGTCACCGTCTTTGCATCTCACGAACGAGGAATTTAATTTCCTACGCAGAAGTGTGCGCGTGCAAGTTTGATAGGCAAAGTAGGGGTCTTTTGTTGTTTGCCAGATATTGAGGGTGTGTCCACTCACTCCTTGGTGAATCGCCACATATGTATTTGTTTTTTAGTGTGTTTGATACGCATGCGTGTTCTAGTGATCTAAATTGAACGTTTATCGATTAAACTTCAGTTGTTAGTCCAGCGTTGTCCTATGTTCTTCTCCTGCACGGTGTCTCGTACTTCACTGGTGAAATTATGTCTAATTTGTCATTACTGTGCCCGCGACACTGCAATAGAGACGCATGTATTAAGGCGAAAGCATTTAATGGCTCATACTCCAGTCCGTCCGTCCGTCCGTCCGGCGTTACATCGAGCGCCTGGAGTCACTCATCGACGAGCTGCGCTCTCGTCGATGAGTCACTCCAGGCGCTGCCAGCACGCCACTTTATCTCTTTGTTTGCGATGCAAGACGCGAGATAAAGTAACGTGCTGGCAGCTTTGAAGAATGAACAAACACTGCAAAGATTCCCTGCAATATATGCCTGTTCCTTGCTGCCATCGCCATGCTGAACTGAACTAGCAGGACCACTGGCATCTTCGGTCATCATGGTTTCCACCTGTGGCTTTTACGTAATGAAGGGAAACAGAGTGGCACGCATATTCCCGCTCTGACGTTATGGGAGAGAGGTTTCCTCGAACAGCCATGCAGTCATGCATGACTCGAGTAAAAGAAAGCGGAATACGGTTGTGGAGATCGACGCCCTTAACACTTAACCTCGTGGATATGTACGAGGTACGAGTGCTTGAACTCTACAGCCGTGTTGATGTCACTTAAGGGCGTCTACACAACAAAGCTCTCAGTCCCTAGTTACCCGTATGTGAACGCACATAGACTACAGCGCCGTGTCAAGTTTGCTTAAGTTGCTTTCGAGCACCTCGCCGGAAGGAGGTCTGTCCAGAGGACCACTTTCGTGGCGTAACCGATCTAACAGGGGTTTCCTGACTGACCAGGGCAAAATGCATACTCACGCGGGCACCTTTCATTTCCTTCCTTCCTCACTAAAATGGTAAGCAGAACCTGTGTCATAACCTGTATTTCCTAATCTAGCTCTCTTTATTTGCCCCTGTTCACTTATAGAACAGTTCACCTGTAAACATCGCAGTTTGAAAGCTAATGTATTTTCTTTGATATACTGAAAAGTATGCTAATGCCTGGGCCTATATTGCCAGCTGCTGTCGTTTTGTTTATGCTAGTTGTACAAACACCACAACACGCAGTAAACGTGGACGTTCAAATGTTTTAATAGAAAGAAAAAGTGTAGTGCATATCGGCACAACCGTGCATGCACGATAGGCACTCCTGACAGAAAATGCAGTGCAAACACTCGGAATAAAACAAAAATAAAATTGAAAGCACATAAGAAATTTTTGACATCTGAGTCATACACACACATACACATAGACATCCTTCAGTTCCAAGAGTATCTAAATAGCTTGTAATATGTGGTTAAATGGATGTTTAGGATATTCAGAAAACTCCCATAGCGCGCTCATTGCACGCTTCGGTTCAAATGTAAGATTGTTGACCATGTGCCAAGGATGTTTATACAGTATGGCCATACGCAAAGCTTTTTTTTTGCGAAAACTGGCCACCTTGGCATGACCTGTACTTTGTACCATATGTAACGTCATGACTTTTCAGCACAATATGTAACGCGACGGTGGCGAAGATTGTGCCGCCATTGAAACGGCGGATTTGTCGATTACTTCTACCAGTTCGCTGGATGAGAGCTTTGAATGCATTCGACGGTCTTGGCTGCAACCACTGCCTTGTTTACACAAAACCTTGTGAATGTTTTTGTGACGTCAGTACATCGTCGGCCTAGTGTGCGTTTGTTGCAACTTCGTGGAAAAAAGAAAAGCTCAGACCTGACGCTAGCTTTGCGGTAGGACGTTTCCATAGTTCGCGACGAACTCGGGCGTGGCGAAAGGATGGGACTCGCGCATACGTATTTTGAGTTTCAGCTGCCTTGGAGGGAGGACGAAACGTGCGCGGCGCACCACGTGGGAACCGGCGATGCTGTTTGGCACGTCGCCGGTGTTGCCGACCCCTCATTTCACCCTTATCGTTGCTTCCATTGGAAGTAGCCATGTTTCGCTGGAACATGTTACGTGACTACTCACTATGCTGTAAACGGACATTTGGGAAAACGTGTGCGGCATCAGCTTTTCGCAAGCTGTCACATTTGCCACCTGCGGAGTTTAACATGATCACTTTCGCAACTCGGCGACCATGACCGTGTCGATTTGTTCTTTCTTTCTTTCTTTCTTTCTTTCTTTCTTTCTTTCTTTCTTTCTTTCTTTCTTTCTTTCTTTCTTTCTTTCTTTCTTTCTTTCTTTCTTTCTTTCTTTCTTTCTTTCTTTAGGCTCGCACAATCTTTTCAGAATTTCTGTATTTCTGCTTCCACTTCACAAGTCTATTCAAGCTGTTCAGGTGAAAGCAGTTTTGCCTTGAGCAGTCGAAGTCGTTTCGTTATCACAGAGGTTGTACGTATATACGTAACACTGAACCCGCTCGTGTTCCTTTAGTGGAGGTCATTTCAAAATGTCCCCGGAGGCATTTAAAGTCATTTCGAGCGAGAACCTCTTGTTTCCGTTCGCTGCCAGTGTATGCTCGAATTCCTCGACGCCGTCACGCTTCCCTTGCGCTGCGGCGCGGGAATCCTGTTTACGACGGTTTTACATTTGCGACACGTTCCAGCGGTAGAGTTGCGCCAGTCCCCGAGTGCTACGAGGGATAATTGCTCCGCGTCGCACTGTCTGCGCGTTGCCGTTCACCTTGCTAGCGTCCTTGCCCCAAAAGCTTTCGCGCATCCCTTCTTTTATTGCTTTCGAGTTAGGCTATTTGCTCGTGGTGATTGCAACCTCAGGGCTGTACACGTATTTGTGCGAGCAACAACCGGAGTCACCGTTCGTGTTTTTCGCCTATCACACCTAACTAGCATTCCATACACCCGTACAAAGAGCCGGGTTAGATCTAATATTGCCGCCTGCCATCACAAGTGCAGCGACGTCGACGCAGATTTCCCTCACTGCTGCCAAAAGGTGGCTACTTCATTTTCCTTTTTTTTTTCAGCGCACCACTCGCAAATTTTATTCGTACATTCTTGCGGATTAGTGCATGTACACACGCCATTCGACGAAAACAGCGAGCTGTCGTCGCTTTTGTGCAAAAACTGATGACGTTTACGTTTGTGACGATTCTAAGTAGCCTCGATTTGCTTGCGCCACAAGCTATGCCTCTGCGTTGGTAGTTTGCGTTCGAACCAAGATGAGTGTTTGGGGGAATATATGCGCGGAAGGTAAAAATGCGCATCGCACTCAAAAGCGATCTGCCAAAAGTTATTTTAATTTCTATTGCGGTATGCAACGCGTTACACCCTTTCGGTTGATATTTCTTACGACCATTAACGGAGGGAACCGAATTACTGCTTTTATTGTAAAATTAATCGGCGCGTACTACAGTCTGGCATGCTCACACTCAAAAGCACTTCCGCAGCCTTATTTGCAGGCGAAAAAGCGAAAAAAAAAATGATGCTGCTTGTTTTGTTATCAGCCTTTCAAAGTTGTTGGGGGAATACTATTTACTTCAACGGGTAAAGTGCACCTGACTACTCAGCGCCTGTTTCAACCCCAACATAACGTACCTGCCTACGTTGTCTTTCGCCATCAGATGTAGCTGCCTACTGCCCTCATCTTTCCAAACGCTGCGCACGGATAGAAGGACCCTCAATGCAAAAAAAAAATGAAATACGGCGGTCCAAAAACGAGAAAAATGCGCAACAAGTTGCACACACGGGCTACATTTTTCTAGATGTACGTTACTATAGTTATAGCTAATTGTTACAGTAGTCGTGTTCGGGAAATTTCCGGAACATCGATAAATGTCGCGGTTTTAACTTCAAGCCGAGGTAATGAGAAGTACATAGAATGAGTAAAGGGCCTTTGCGCAATTATCGCTGCCGTGTAATCAGGACGATTTCTCCAGTTTCCTTTACACACGGAGCTTGTAAATCATCAGTCGCGGTACTGACTCATCGATGATCTCTTGCTAAGCGTGCGCCTGAATTAGTAAGCGAATAGTGTTTAAATCGGCTTGCGCGGCCCTTAAAATTCAAAGGGCACATTGCGTGGACCACCTTAGTCCGGAAAGCAGGGCATGCAATGTAGAAACAACCAATCGAGGACATTATTTTGCAGCTTAGGATGTTTGTTGTTGACGCAAGGTCACGGCATCTCGGTGAGTGAACAGCCTGCCCGTTCCGCGAATCCGCTGCACTGTAGACGATGTGCGAACCTCGTCCAATTCCCAGCCCGCACATCCGTTCAAGGAACGGGCAAGGAACATGCTGGCTGTGACCGCAACGAGCGTTTGAGGAGCACCAAAGAATCTCGCGCAATTTTAGGAAGGCTATGCGACGGTGAGTCAATGTGTCCGCTACAGCGCCGATTTCATGACGTCAGCGGAGACTACTCGTGGTTTCAGCCGAGGCAGTAATATTGAGAGGGCCTGTCCTTGGATGTTCGAGGATTCCATCTGTGTCAACGTGGAAAGCTTAAGGGGGAATCAGTTGTACCGAGGTTACTTGTTGCAATTCTGACAGATTTGGTACGAACGAATTAGGACGCATCCGTCATGCCGCTAAGCCCCGAACAAACTAAACTGGAGCTTGTAGCTTCCGGCAGCACACCCAACATGCAAGCATGCTGTTGTCGTTTGGGGGTAACACGGCATCATGCGAACTGCAAAAAAAGAACATGGTGTAGCAAAGGATGGAGTGACTGCGGTGAAAGCATAACGGGAGATCGTGCGGACCCTTCGTGGAATTTCTTGTGGACGCCTTTTATGGCCGCGGAGAAAGGTGTCAGGAAGAGTGATTCACTTTGGAGCTTCCGCTTCAGTAACATGAATAAGGAGTTCAGCTCTTCGAGGAGCACGTCATTCTGAGTGGCTTTCCTCTCTTCAAAGGAATTACATGTTCGCACAATTAAGGTGATGCAATAATAATAATAATAATTTGTTTTGGGGGGAATGGAAATGGCGCAGTATCTGTCTCATATATCGTTGGACACCTGAACCGCACCGTAAGGGAAGGGTAAAGGAGGGAGTGAAAGAAGAAAGAAAGAGAGAGGTGCCTTAGTGGAGGGCTCCGGAATAATTTCGACCACCTGGGGATCTTTAACGTGCACTGACATCGCACAGCACACGGGCGCCTTAGCGTTTTTCCTCCATAAAAACGCAGCCGCTTGATGCAAACGCTACTATACTTTCCCGATGGCTACAAGTAAGTGCAACAACCTCTTTTCTCTTGGCGTGGTTTCATGCACAGAAGTTAATAAAAAACGTGCCGAGTAATCCAGGATGTAACGTTCACAATGAGCCGCAAGGGCATTAATAAGTTTATTATTTGGGACGCTAAATTTGCCCCACGCATGAAACGTGATGTCATTAGACAGTTTTAGCTGTCCGTACGCAAGTGCTTGCGTACGCAAAGAGCTACGGCGCTGCGTGCGTTACGCTGTCCGCTCCGAAGTATAGTTTTAGCTGACCGTGCCGTAGCGTCCCTCAGGCGCACGTGGCGCCATCTAGTGACAAGAAGTCAAACCACATCAACGCTCAGTTGAAGAAAATTTCATCCGTGATTACTGATAACTACTGTGAGTGCATTGGGAGCCTTTTTTGTTCCAAGAAGAAAAACTATGCAAACCGAAGAAAATGCAAGATCTGGCTAAAGGTTAGAAAACTGCTTCGCCAGGTGTCGTTGCTACGAGGAAAACACACTGAATATAGTTAGGCCTAGGAGCTTGAAGATCGCCAAATTATCTGAAAAACAGGGGCTAGTTATCGCTTATACCGCTACGTGTGGGCAAGATTAGGCGAAATAAAAGCGAACCGCTACCATTTTAGCGAGCTATTGCGTCGGAGAATCCAGCGGCGACATGTATTTATTCCGAAGCGGGCGAGCAGGGCGCCGCCATCTTGTCAAAGTTAGCGTACGCAAGCCACGCAAGCGCCGCAACGCAAACTCCGCTGGCTATCGTACGCAAGGCTACCGTACGCAAGACGCAAGGCTTGCGCTTGCGTTCTGCGCATGCGCACTACCGTCCCCGCAAACTCCTCGCGTACGCTAACTCTTTGCGTACGCACAGCTAAAACTGTCTATTAACGCACGTTAATACGTTAAGACGTTACAGAAAGGCATGAAGTCCGGTTATGTAAAAAGTCACGTAATCTTCGGACGTAATTTTTTTTCGTTATCCACAAGTAGAAACCGGAGTCGTTGTTGGAGGACAGGCCTGCCTCTTGAAGAACGCGAGCGCGCACCAGCGAAGTTCCTGGGCATGTCCACAATAGGTGGTGGACAGTGGTGTCAGAAGCGGGTGTGTCGCAGTGAAAGCATTTTTCCGGCGCAGGAATCTTCTCTTTGCCACTGGTGCCGAACTGCGGGCGTAAGGGCCACTCCAACGCGCAGCCGCCTCAGAGAGACCTCCTCCATCCGTGATAGGTTGAGAGGTACGGGGTGGGTACACGGGGGAATAAGAGCACGTGTACGCCGCCTGAGGGAGGCTGAAGATGTTAAATGCGTCAGAAGTGGATCTGGTGGCAAAGAGGCAGGGGGAGTTTGTGCAACGTCCGTTAAACGAGATATCATGTCAGATGCGATGCTATCGACATCTGTGCGTGCTTGAACCCAGTGTATGAGTATAGGGACCGGGTAAGACTTGCAAGCAGCATGTATGGCCTGGGAAACCAGAAGGGTACCACGGACGTTCTTTAGGTGCTTCAGAGCTTCTTGGGAATGAGTAAATAGGTACATCTGGTTATAAGGAGGGTCGTCAGGTAAAGCTGCTATGGCATTTAAAATCGCTTGCTGCTCCAAGGGAAGAGATGATGAATTGTCAATACAGTAGATCTGGCGGCTGTAGAGTTGAGGGTGTGTCGGGCTTATAAAAGCAGTTGATCCCCCCGTTGGGGTTATGGCGACATCTGTGTAAAGGATGCAGCCATCATGTTGCGTAGAAAAAGTTGATGGTAACGGCGGAGAATAGAACTCCAACTTATTATGACGAGCTGGCTTGTTTGATGTAATGTGACAGTAGTCCCATCGAGGTGGTTGAGGTTCGAACATTGGACGAAGAGAAACTTTCCGGGCTGTATTGGTTTGTCGCTGGGTAATTAAATCTTCCAGTGTGTTGAGCTGCGCATACTCTTGCAGCAGACAAATAGGAGTTGCTCAGGGTAGGCCAGTAATGACTCGCATGGCTTCGTGGTATAGTGCTTCAAGTGTAGACCACTGTCGTTTCGTAAGTTGTTGAAACCGAGCCGGGTATAGGAGCCGAGGTTGAAAGACAGCACGAACAAGTCGACGAGCTGTATCTGAGCGGGCACCTCCAGAGCGATTGGCTATTCTGCGGATGAGACCAAGTGTGTTTATAGCACTCCTGCGCATAGCTGACAACCAAGCCGTTCCTTTGCCTGAAGCATGAACGTGCAGGCTCAGAACATTGGCATGTTCCACTTCAGGAAGTGGTGCATTGTCAATAGTGAACACGAATGAAGTGGATTTGAAAATACGGCGGCCAGCTTTATTGCCCACATGAACATAACAGGATTTGGAGAGGTTGAGGGAGAGGCCAGTGTTGGCAAGAAAGTTGTGTAGAAGATTGAGGGCATTTTGCAGGGAGTCTTGCTGCACCTGAGCTGAGCGGTTTGTGGACCAGAGAGTGATGTCGTCTGCATATGCTAGAACTTGAATATTAGGAAGAGTGGAAAGACTGTGTATCAGAGGAATGAATGCGATGTTAAATAGAGTTGGGGCTAAAACTGAGCCCTGCGGTACTCCGCGATTAGAAATGAAGCTGCCGGTGGGTTTACCATTAACGCGGATAGCAAATGTCCTTTGTGAGAGAAAAGCATGAATTGCTCGACGTATCTGCAAGGGCATGCCAAGTGATGATATAGTGTTGAGATTGTGGAGAATGTTGTCATAGGCTTTCGTGATATCTGTTGCCAGGACTGTGCGAAAGAGATGGCTGTAAGGTGAGCGACGTATCACGTCGTTGGAAAAGTGGTCAAGACCATCCTCACTCCGTATCCTGGTCGGAAACCAATTTGGGAAGACGAATATTTCTGATGATGGTCGAGCCACCAGGAGAGTCGAGTGGCAAGCAGTTTTTCGTACAGCTTTCAAATAGTTAGGGCAAGAGAAATCGGTCGTAGGGCCCCAAGAGTTGTGGGTGATTTTCCGGGCTTTGGTATTTGAACTACCACTGAATGTTTCCAATCTGGTGGCGTATCACTGGATGTCCAGATTTCGTTAAAAATTCTGAGAAGTGAATTCAATGCTTCACCGTCCAGATTCCGGAATAGGGCACAAGGTACACCGTTATGACCAGGTGCAGTGTTAGGGCGGATGTCTTCAATTGCAGCTATAAGCTCAGTCATGGTGAACGGGCATGTGATCTTATCCTCTGGCTCATGTTTGTAACTGACCGGAACAGGTGCAGTGAGCAGTCATAATTCGGAGAAAACTGAAGGGCAGCTTGCGGAGCGTATTCATCTGGAGAAAGACGAAGGGCAAGGCGAATACTCTCGGCGTAGTTCTTGACGGATGGCTTGCATTCCATGGAATGAAATACACGCCACAAGTGGCGATTGCCGATAGGAGTACTGAGTTGAGAACACCACTGTGTCCAACGCTTGTGCAGAAGGCGTTTAAAATACCGACGGGCTTTCGCGGTGACTCTATGAAGTTCCGTTCGTGCATTCTGATCTGAAGGATGCTGAGTGACGTATACGCCCAGCTGCTTGCGTCTTGCCCAGTGATTAAGGAGGTGAAAGTCAGGATTTGGTTGGTCTTCGTTGACAGTGGAAGAAATTGTGTTCTGAGTTAAGACAAGCATGAATGTAGAAAGGGCTGAGGCAGGAGTTATTGAGACGAGGCGACCATCCGTGCGAAGACTGTCCCATGAAGTGACATGGATCTTCCGGCGAATTTTATGTAATGTACTTGAGGCAAAGTCAATTAGGATGGGGGAGTGATCACTGCCCCAGGTGTCTGCTTCGCAAGACCAGTGAGGATTGCCGGGACCGAGCCACCATGTAAGCTCCGGAGTTGAGGGAGTAGCACGCGGGCGGGTATAATTATAGGAATTGTTCAGAAGTGTAAACGACTGGTCAAAAAACGTGTCGTAAACGTGCCAGCCCGGTGCTCCTTCTGAACGAGTTGGAGATCGGCTGCGTAGTTGACGTGCCCCAATGCGATCAACGTAAGCGACGCTTTAACTGTGCCATCTTTTTTCTGATGCTTCGGCTTTGTGTGTACGCATTTTCATGAAAGCGTTTTGTCCGCAGGGAGCAACGCAGTTTCCAAGGAGCCCACCCAGATGACCTTCGGTGCACCGGCTTCGCCTCGCATGGAAACGGAAGGTTAGCGGGGGTTAAAAATAGTCGCTTTCTGCATTCCACTATGAAAACTTATTTTTCGTTTTTAACGGAACCCTATCGCGTCCACTGATACCGGGGTCCACTGGTGTTGTGGCAACCGGTATATTAATAGCGAGCGGCTTCTTCATCCAGTGAAAACTGACAAAACTTTTTTCCCGCGAAGCCAGTTTTCCGCGAGCTCTTGCAGCTAGCCATGGGATGTCTGCATGTTAGGTTGCATGTTAGGAGTGGCAGAACCTCTTGTGTTCTGTGACATAAATGTCATCAGTGATTTCTACCGTGCATATGTTACTACTTCAGCGAGTTTGATGATAAACGTGGTACCTCTTCCACCAGTGCACGCATTGGGAAACATACCCATTTCATTTCTTTTTTCCTCGACATTATTCCCTTCACCCCAGCTTGGAGAAATGTCACAAACGTCAGGCTATCCAAATGTAGTGCAAATTTGGCGGACCTGCTGGGTGCATGAAACCTAGTATTTATGTATTTTGGTTCACTACGGATACGGTCATGCAGCATGATTGGCGATTACACATCAGTACGTTGGTAGCACAAGCTGCAACGTCGTCGAACTCCATGCTCAGGAGGGGAAACAAACAGCTCATGAGGTTCAGAAGTATAACTGGATAGTATTGATCTGGGCTTGCTGGTTGGTAAGCTGCTTGCACAGGTGGATCAGTGGAGTGAAAAAGAGTTGGGGTGTATGGCTTCGTCATCCTGGTTCTTTGTTGTCTGTATATCAATGTAAGCCGAGAGCAAAGGTTCAGAACACCCATTGTGGGCTGAAGTGACTATTTCAAAACCTGAAATCTGCATTAAAGCAGGGCCAACTGTTCGCAAATCATTAAACAGTTCATTGTTTTTAGGTGCCGACCACTCATACTCTATGGGGCTTCCAGACGCAGCATCTGCTGCCACACTAAGAAAAGTCGCCCACCTTCTCGAACACTGCGAAAAACTCGAGCATGAAAATAGCTTGCTCCGCAAAGACAAATCTCAGCTCCAGAAAGAGGTCGAAGTTCTGAAGTCTCAGTTGCACGATGTGAAAGTTGAGGCACTCAAAGAGAAACTAAAACTAAAAGATCGTGTCTCCAAAGTTCACGATTTTGTTTCAGATGAGAAACGACTCGTGCTTTATACGGGCTTCAACTCCTTCAAATAAATTTGACGCGTTCGTTGAACATGTTGAATGCATGTACCAGGCACTGAAAACGGATGCTGGCAAGCCACCAGCACTGATAATGAAAGAACAGCTTATTGCAGTGCTTTGCAGGCTCAGAGTTGGCTTGCTAGAGCAGGGTTTGGCCTATCGCCTGAAAGTGTCTGTGGCGACCGTGAGTACTATGTACTCATTTTGGGTTTATTTTTTTGTATGAAATGCTAATCCAGGTACCAATGTGGCCATTACGTAACACAGTGGACCTGTTCATGCCAGACAATTTTAAAGAATTGTACCCATCTACACGCATTGTACTGGACTGCACAGAAATTTTTATCGAGAACCCGTCTGACTACAAAACACAAAGCGACACTTTCAGCTCGTATAAAGGACATAACACCGCAAAAGGGCTCATTGGCATCACTCCAAACGGCTTCGTTTCTTTCGTGTGTAATCTTGCTCCTGGAAGACTTTCTGATGGAGAAATCACAAGACACAGTGGCCTGTATGCGTTGCTCGAGGAAGGGGACAGTGTAATGGCGGATAGAGGATTCCTCATTGAAGAAGACCTCCGTCAGTTTGGAGTCAAATTAAACATGTCACCCATGTTGAATGGCCGCACGCAGTTGTCACTGGCTGATGAGTTAGCAACACGGCAGATAGCCAGTTTGCGAATCCATGTTGAGCGTGTCATCAGGGAAGTTAAAAACTTCAGGATACTCCGTGCTGTCTTTCCTAATGTTATGGCAGAGAAGCTGAACAAGATATGGAAAATTTGTAGTTATCTCAATAATTTCATGCATGAGCCCATTCTAAACCGATGAGCGATGGTGGCGTTTTTAATGTTTTGTATGTTGTGCATGGTCTACTGTAACGCAGGGGTGCTCAAACTTTTTAGCTTTCTCAGTTGAAGAAAGACCAACTTTATTTGGCTAAAATGCAGTCGGCTTCTAACATGTTTCATTTATGTTTTGGCCAGCTTCGGTCACGGAGCCTGTCTTGGAAAGATTTGATTTATGGGGGTTTATCGTCCCAAAGAGACTGTGGCTATGAGGGACCCCGTAGAGAAGGGCTCAGGAGATTTCGACCACCTGGGGTTCTTTAACGTGCACTGACGTTGCACAGTACATGGGCCTCTAGAATTTTGCCTTCATCGAAATTCGACCGCTACGGCTGAGACTTCAAAAGTTGCTGGCCGACATATTTAAAAGGGGTACGCAAACTGCACAGCACCTGAGCAAATACTTAAATTCAGTTATGACTGGCGGTATAGTAAGATAGCAGTAAGCAGCTACAGCATTAGTCCCAAAATACTTGGCTAAGGCGGATGAAGACATGCATGAACATAGGTGCTTGGGGAATCTAGGAAGTGCTCTAAGAAACCAGAGAGTTCCGCAAAACGCAGTTTGAGAATCCCTGCTTCAGTGCAAGGCATTGAACTTGCGTTAAAGTACACTACTTCATGCACAGCAGACTAGAGCAGCATTTCTTGCTCTGCTGAACTCACTGTACAGGCTACATAGGGCTGCAATGTCTTATTTCTGTGTCAGTGTTGTGCAAATGATTTGAGCATAGAATGTGGCAGTACTATATCCGAGTCATGACTTGAAACCAAATCACTAGTCTCATTGCTGAGCTACACAGACAAGATGGAAAGTTGAAGTTTGTAGCCATTGTCTTTTCTACCACAGATTGTCTTTCCTAATGTTTTGGAAATAAATCTGTGAAGTGAATTTCACTTTGTCATTTTTACATGTGTTAGTGACGTGCTCCAATTTTTCAAAAAATTGTGATATGTATATGCATTGCATATTTGTATATGTGTGTACTGTATATGTAAAAAATTTGTATATGTATGCGAGTATTTCATGGCAATGAAATTTGAGAGCTTTATTACCAACTCTTATGTAATGTCCTGCATGGAATCCTTGAGAACGAAATTATATGAATCAATGCTATCGCACTCAATATCAGCTGCAATACTCTAGATGCGGCAGGTTTGAGCTTGGTCGTCAAAGCAGTGCGAGCCCAGTGCTGCTCGGAACTTGTTCATTAAACCCTCAGAGCAGAGTTCAAAGTATGCTGAATGTGTACTTTGGGCGCTATGACTAATCATTGATTTACTGTAAAGTATAAGCCTTCGTTGGTTCACTCCACGTATGTTACAAGTCGTATTGAGTGAAAGAGTACCTACACTACGGAGAACACACTTGTCACTTTGCAAAGATTTTGCTTGCAACTTTCAATGTGGTTTCCTTACAGAGACCAATGTGAGGTCACTATCATCATCAAATATAGTAAATGTTGAAGTATGTAGCTGCCCAGGTTCCAGGAACTAAGAGTGCCTTATGTATGTGTTCAATGACAGGGCAGCAAGACGTGTGGTGCTTGACATTTATTTTTTACACACCGATTAGTTGTTAGTTGCACACACATTTAAATAGGTGGTAGCAACACATGCACATGGTCATAATGTTATTACACAGAAAAACACTTTCTTCATTTCTTCATAGAGACTAATGCCATACAAGACATTTAAAAACCAAATATATGTAAGTATGAACACATGCCAAAGCATGTTATGAGTCCAAGCATCTTTGTTCTGCAGAGCAATGTAACTGAAATAAGTCATTGAAATTCACACACAAGCACAGTGCTCTTGGTAGTTCTTGTAACATTCCAGAAGACATGGCAGCATTTTGGAAATCAAAAGCGAGCTGTCAAAAGCGATCCTCTGAAAAGTGCAGCCTGTGCCATTATCAACCACAAAATCACACCAGGAGAGTCCAGTCAAAGCCGTTTGCCCCTGGACCTGCTAAATGTTCTTGTGCGTTGGTTTACTCCTCCATTCTTCAGGTAGGATGCCGTATTCACAGAATTTTCTAATTCATCACCCCGTTCCTTGGCAGCTGAGAGGCTCTTAAATTCAAGGAGACCAAAATCTCCTCCCTCCTCTACAACGTACACGGTCAGGCGTTGCACCAAGAACAGGGACACCAGGGTTGACACACAACCCACAACAGTAACTCCTAACTGGCACTGTTCTCTTCCCTATGTAACGCTGCACGGCTGCATCTTCATTCCTTAAACCATCAGCCATGTATTTGGTGTGCATCTGGCTAGACCCGAACAGCCTCTATGAAAAACTTCTCGTCAGCTGGCTTCTGCCGTGACACTACATCTCCGAAGTGTGAAGCTGTCAGGCGCTTGGTTCTCTCGAAGTTCCATGTTGTAGAGCCGCTTTGCATCCTAGTCGCTTGCTCAGGGGCCCATGAGTGTTCTAAAGTAAGCTCACAGGAGCCGAACTTGTACCCAGCTGGCACATGCTCAACCCACAGGGATTGCACCGGTAACCTGATTGGCATCTGGATAAGAGCCTCCTCGTGAAGTGTTCTTTTCACTGGTACGGGCAGAAAGTGGTTGTCCTCCAGCGTCTTGCATAGCATGGCGTTTGGAATATTTTTCTATGTCTGATGCATTCTCTTAATATGGTCTTCTGTCACTATCAGAGAAACTGTGGTTTCTTGAGTCAGATGCCTGCCAGCTTTCATTGGCATATGTTTAACAAAACGTAGTTGTGAGAACTCGCGTGTGTGCACGTTGGCCTTCTTAGCCCCAGTACCCCATGCTCTGGGTTTGTCTGTACACGACGGCGTGTCTCGCACGTAGGCTGCCCCGGAGCGCTTCAGCTCTAGTACAAACCATAGTAATGCAACTACATGTTTACAAACACCTGCAGCTCCAGCCCGGCAGTTGCAGGTTCCTTCAGCCACAGTTCCATTTGACGAGAGCACAGCAGCAGTGTTACATGATTTTTCCAAAGAGAACGATGCCTCCACGGTTGCTTTAACAAAAGTGGACCTGCCAGCCTTGCAAATAAGAACATTGTGAACCTTCTCTGATTTAAACATCCTGTATCCGCTTACAGTATGTTTCTGAGCACCATGTGCATTCTGATGTGCCATGATTTCTTGCTCTGAGAACCCATCCGGCACGTCTTTTAACTGCTTTGTCCATGGTCCTTTCGGTATCCTTTCTTGAAGAGTAATTGCATTATGAATGGTTCGTAGTGGTACCTGCACCATGGGTATAAGCAAGTGTCAAAATGTTTTCCTTGGCACTCCACATATAAACAGAGCATGCAAGCATATACAGCTGATCATGGGATCACCAATGCGATCTTGAAATAAAAGATTATTCATACATTGTGTTTTGTTCAATTGTGGCAAGCATGCTTGAAAAGCAACGCTGAACCCGTTTTGTTTACTACGCGCGGCCGTGAAGAATGTTGCACATGGACGGGCTCGGTAAACCACTAGCTAACTTAAAACTCTGAGTCTGCCCTAGTGCAAAATACTGGCGCGTCCATATGTTTTTCAGGCTAGTCAAAACATCCGCTCCAGCTTTTTTTTTTCGATCGCGTTCGCGTTACTTGTAGCCACCGAGGCACGTTCATATTTTGGCTGCATCTATCTGCACTCCATGGTAGTAAGTAATGGAGACCGCGACCGAGATGGTATGAGCTGTCAAACTCGTTGAATATGGCACAAACAGCACATGCTATCTGTATCGAGATGCTATGCTCAGCTACACAGAATGTAACAGTGCTAATACAAGAGCTTGGTTCTGCTTCGTACTTGCTGCGCGCTATTCAAACAACACTACAGACAGGAAAATGCGCTGGCACAGCTAAGTGCCAACTCAACTACTTCCTTCTTGCAAGATGTACGTTATTAACGTATGCTCTGTCCGTTTCTTTCGACCATATACTTGTTTCAGAGTCGTCCATAGAATAAATATAGATTAAATAGCCCGCTGTAGCCAAAAGACTGAATGGGCAGTGCTCGATAACGACGTATTTTGCTAAAATACAGCGCATACATTCTCGCAAGAGGGTGTCGCACTGTTGCAACAAACATGAATGTACTGTACGCTACGTACTACGCCTGCCGCCGGGACAGCCGCACAAACTTGGAAGGTTCGCGACGGGCGACCAGTAAATAAATGCACTGTTAGCGCGTGCTCACCAGCAAAACACGCCTGCTAGCCGTAGGATCGCGCTCGTGCCTTCTGCAGCATAGATATATAAAACGCTGACAACGGTGTTGCTATGCAACGCAAGCTGCGAACGCGCGACACTGGCACATGTGTGCGCATCTGGTGCGCTCACGTGCGAAAATACTCGCTTCGCGCTCGTTGCGTCGGCTGCATAACCACAGAAAAGTTGTACGGCAATGTAAAGATCACTTGTGCGGCGCAAATATGCAACAAAAGTATTACTAGCACTCCAAAAAACGTTTTTTTTTTACCTGCTGTTGCGCGGCATCCCTGGCGTACCACTGCTCCGGCGGCTCCTGCCCGGCAACCTCGCTCACAATTCCCAGCCTGCTTTGCGGCGGTCGCGTAGGGGGCGCGCGCAACTTTCCGAAATGGTCCATTCCCAGCCCGCACATCCGTTCAAGGAACGGGCAAGGAAAATGCTGGCTGTGACCGCAACGAGCATTTGAGGAGCACCAAAGAATCTCGCGCAATTTTAGGAAGGCTATGCGACGGTGAGTCAATGTGTCCGCTACAGCGCCGGTTTCATGACGTCAGCGGAGACTACTAGTGGTTTCAGCCGAAGCAGTAATATTGAGAGGGCCTGTCCTTGGATGTTCGAGGATTCCATCTGTGTCAACGTGGAAAGCTTAAGGGGGAATCAGCTGTACCGAGGTTACTTGTTGCAATTCTGACAGATTTGGTACGAACGAATTAGGACGCATCCGTCATGCCGCTAAGCCCCGAACAAACTAAACTAGAGCGTGTAGCTTCCGGCACCACACCCAACATGCAAGCATGCTGTTGTCGTTTGGGGGTAACGCGGCATCATGCGAACTGCAAAAAGAGAGCATGGTGTAGCAAAGGATGGAGTGACTGCGGTGAAAGCATGACGGGAGATCGTGCGGACCCTTCGTGGAATTTCTTGCGGACGCCTTTTATGGCCGCGGAGAAAGGTGTCAGGAAGAGTGATTCACTTTGGAGCTTCCGCTTCAGTAACATGAATAAGGAGTTCAGCTCTTCAAGGAGCACGTCATTCTGAGTGGCTTTCCTCTCTTCAAAGGAATTACATGCTCGCACAAGGTGATGCATAAGCTACTATAGTTTCCCGATAGCTACAAGCAAGTGCAACAACCTCTTTTCTCTCGGCCTGGTTTTATGGAAAGAAGCTAATAGACACTTTTAGTTGGGGCGTATGCCGTAAGCTTGCGTACGTATCTCTTACTGCGTTGCGTACGTTGTGAATAGCGTAAACACGACACCTTTAGTTGGCCGTGCCGTAGCGTCCCTCAGCGCACGTGTAAACGGTAGCGCCATCTAGTGACAAGACGTCAAAGTACGTCAGCGCTCGGTTGAGAGAGAGAAAAAAAACTTTATTTGGTCCATTAATGGTTTAGCTTTCGGTCTTCGTCTGCATCGCTGCAGACTCTTGACCTTCAAAGCAGGGTTGGGCCCCTAGTCCAGGGCTCTACTGAGTCGCGCTGCTTCGCTTGCGTGCTGCACCATTGTCCTTTGGGCGGCGAGCTCGCAGCTGGGGAGCCGGCTCTCCCACTGCTCCGCACTCGGGGTTTTGTGTTGGTGTAACGTGTAGTTTCGCTTACACTCCCAGGTTATATGGTAAAGCCTGGGGGTTGCCCCGCACCACGGGCATGTGTTCCTATACTGTGTAGGATACATCTTGCGAAGTATATGTAAGTTAAAGAATGTTCCCGTTTGCAGCCTCCGCCAACTAGCTGCTTCTTGTTGTGTTAGGCCCTTATGTGGCGGGGACTATCTAATTCTCCTGCCTCTTAGATAGTTTAGGTATTCTGAAAGTCCGATCTCCACGGCGAAGTGCTGTCCCAGGGCGTATGGCCGCTCGGCTCGGTACGTGATATCTCGAGCCAAGCTGTCTGCCATTTCGTTTCCTTCTATCCCCTTGTGTGCCGGAATCCAGATTAATTTGTGGGTTGCTGTTTTTCTGAGGTGTACTGCTTCGCGGAGGATAGCTAAGGCAGTACTGCAGATTCTACCTTTCGTATACTTTCTGCATGTGTCTTTTGAGTCCGTTAGGATGACGAATGATTCGTCTTTTCGATAGCCCTCAGCCGCTGCCAGCGCAACAGCACCTCCTCCGCTTATCCTGACGCTACGTGCAGTTGCAGAAATTTTCGTCCGTGATTACTGATCACTGGGGTGAGTGCATAGCGAGCCTTTTCTTGTTCCAAGAAGAAAAACTATGCAAACTGAAGAAAATCTAAGAACTCACTAAAAGCTGGAAAACTGCTTCGCCAGGTGTCGTTGCTAGGAGGAAAACACACCGCATATAGTTAGGCCTAGTAGCTTGAAAATCGCCAAATTATTTGAAAAACAGGGGCTAGCTATCGCTTATACTGGCACTTGTGGGCAATAGTAGGCGAAATAAAAGCCAACCGCTACCATTTGAACGAGCTATTGCGTAAGAGCATCCAGCGGCGACATGTATTTATTCCGAAGCGGGTGAGCTGGGCGCCGTCATGTTCTCTACGCAGCACGTAGGGTCCCACGTTGCGTACGCTGCGCTATGCTTTATAGCGGGCGGGCATCCGCAATGCGCGGCTAGATACGTTGCGTTCTGCGCATGCGCATTTGTTTCCCGCAGTTTCATTGCGTGCG
The DNA here is from genome assembly GCF_052857255.1 of Amblyomma americanum. Taxonomy (NCBI): domain Eukaryota; kingdom Metazoa; phylum Arthropoda; class Arachnida; order Ixodida; family Ixodidae; genus Amblyomma; species Amblyomma americanum. The sequence continues at coordinate 77,297,431 of NC_135497.1, read as the reverse complement.
CAAGCTCACTGCGTACGGCCAACTAAAAGTGTCTAATAAAAAACGTGCCGAGTAATCCAGGATGTAGCGTCCACAATGAGCCGCAAGGGCATTAATAAGTTAATTGCAATGGTATAGGGCTTAATAATCAATGTAATCAAATATTTTTTAGGGGAATCCCCCAAGGTGGAGTAGAATTGTAATAAGGGAGTAATACAGCTCTATTCCACCTTAGGGGATTCCCCTAAAAAAAACATTTGACCAACACTGTTCCCACTTCGAGTTATTGATCAATTCGCTCTCGCCTTACCATAAGCTTGCTGTCCCGGTTAGCTCAGTTGGCAGAGCGACTGCTCCTGTGAAGCGGTGGTCCCGGGTTCGAACCCCGGACCAGGACGAATTTTTCTTTAACTCCGGAGTTTCTGAGAAAGCTGTGTAGCTTTCCACTGTAGCCGTGTGGCTGCTCTTGGGTGGATGCCAATGAGTAATTACTCCCTTATTATAATCAATGTAGTGTAAGGTAATCAGTCAACTGCTTTAAAAAGTGCGTAAAGCAGGAGATAACGAAGATCGCCTGTTAGTGCGTAGGTCTCCTTACAAGCAAAATCGTCTCGAAAAAAAGATTTTTTCTTAAACATGCAAGAGCAGGGGTTCGTAGTTGCCCATACCCTGCAATTCTCCCTTCCGTTTGCCCTTGACTTACTGTTCCATGAGCATCGCCCCGTTTACCACTGCCACGTCGAGCCGTCCTCACCAAACGCTCTCGCCCTTGACCTCATGAGCAGTGGCATGGGTTAGAGTGGGCGCTGGCGCCAGACGGCGGCATAATGGCAGCGATCGAATTAGAGCGGCATGCTGGAGGAAACAAAGGATTGCCTAAATTAGGCACCGCGCAATATTATGAATATGAAGTCATTTGGCTGGGATGTTCACGAGACGTACAACGGGAGGTACTCTGCGCGTTTAATGTGTTAAACACGGCATGTTGAAGAGTTAGTTTAAACCCCATTAATATCTCTCTTGAAGACACGTTGAACAGAACTGTGTACAAAGCGAGCTCAGAGCTTTTTCTGATAGGGTGCTGCGCGTAGCAGTGATTTCTTTGTTTCAGGAGAATTTAGCGTCCATCATGTCGCAAATAAAATGTTTTTTTTTAATGCCGTATCGCGAACGCGAGAAATATTATTTCGCGAAATAATGAGCTCAGTAGCATGTTGTCCTCCCTTTTTATGCGGAAATATTTGCCTCTGGCAACAACACCGCCCCCCTCCCCCTCCCCCAAGTTCGAGCGTAATGTGCACTTTCAATACAGAAATTGATTCCCCGATCCTTTAGGCGTTTGCGGGACAAATCCTAGCATTTTGATGTTGCTATTTTGATCAGTTTTGATACCTTGTACGAAATTTTGCACATCCGTGTAAAAAATAACCAGTGGCATTTCGCACTGGATAATTAACAAATTTTCTTTTTTGAGGTCTGAATATACTATTTAAGTGGAATATTTGTTTTCGATGGAAACAAGAAATTGCGTTTGAAAGGTCTGGAAAACAAGATTACCAGACGGCATGTTTAGCAAAAATTGCGCTTGACACCATCCAATTATTTCATCACTGTTACTTAACAGGGAACCTTGAACAAATATAATTTCAATTATTTTGTACATTTAATGATTTTGTTAGAGACGAAACAGCGGCCAAAGCGCTCGTGAAGTGGCATATTAAGCTGCGTTAAAAAACTCCAGGTGGTCGAAATCCTACCGCAGGAAATAATGGTGTGCCTCACAACCAGGGTGCATTTTTGGCACACAAAAACCCCGTTAATTATTGATCGCTTCACACGGCTCTGCGTTTCCTTTTGAATGACTGCAATTTTCTATTTTCCTCCTTCCTGATATGTAGAAGATACTTGTCTACATGAAGGTGATTTTCATCCCATCTTTAGCTTTATTGATGTTACTCTTGTTTGCTAGTTTGACACTTCGTACCATCGGTCCATGCCTTCGAAGCTGTGGGTCTTTTCGAAAGAGTTTGGCTGGCATATTGTCCGGTCCAGTAATATCTGTTTTATCTAAGTTTCTATCCTTGTGATAACACTTATTTATTGCAAGCTTCATTGCCAAGTTAAAATGATCGCTACCCGGTAGTTTCGCATTGTTTTTCCGTTATAATATTCACTGGCCTCCTGTACCATATGTTGATGTACACTTTTCAACGCTGGTGCCCTTTTTGGTATTTACCGTGGTATTCGTTAAGTAGAACAATCTCAAGGTTGCTCATGACATTCGCTAGGTTTCTACCGTCGCGTGCTGAATTGATCCGCTATCAGAATGAAATGTTTGTGCAGTTGCCTGACTGCTTTTACAGCTCTGCTTGCTAGGAAGCCAGTGTGCATTCTGTGATAACTTTTTTGGAATACGTTGTCTAGTATTATATTCTGATGATGACATATTTTCGTGATTCCGTTTTATCTCTTCTCGTGTTGATCTCTTGTGCCACAAGCTCATGCTAAATATAATTTTACCTCGCCTCATTCTTATACCGTATATGATGAACGGTTTCTTGGGAGGTTGCCCCTTCCGCCCCCCCCCCCCCCCCCCTCCTGATATCATTATCTCTCCAATGACTATTTTACCGTAATCATATTTAGTGTATCGGCTTTTTGTCTACAGTGCTGATGCAGCAATAGGTTTTCTCTGACTTTGAAATCTTTGTTCCACTCCCAGGTTCCTTATTTTTTTGATGGAGAGGGCTTCCCTAATTTTAGGGCTGTTATTCATGCAGCGTTTGGCATTTATCGGAAATATGCTTGTTCTGGGGCTGCTGACAGAGGGGCTATTAAGGAGAAGGGGGCGAGAACGAGGAAGGAGGAAAAAAATTTATTGAGAGCGAGGTATCTGTGGCAGGAGAAGTGAGAAATTCTTGATGGGAAGCCACACTGCCTTCAATTAAACTCTCCACCGAAAGATGGTGAAGAAATACAGAATGCAAATAGCGCCACGTACTCCCTCTCCCCCTTTGCGATGCTGTGCTCAGAATTCCATGGCTGATTCTGAATTCGGTGCCTTGTCCTGTTAAGAATAGTTTTCTACCTACGAATCTATAACTACAACCAGGAGCTTTTTGTGATGGTTAAAAAGTTAATCAGTAAGAATTGTTTAATTAGCTTACTAGGTAATTCAATTCACTTGTTTTCTGATGTTCGCCAATACTGGTATTCTATATCACATATCAAGAAGCCTACTTTTAAAGATTCCCTGAAACATCCCTTCTCTGACACATTCAGCACACACACACACACACACACACACACACACACACACACACACACACACACACACACACACACACACACACACACACACACACACACACACACACACACACACACACACACACACACACACACACACACACACACACACACACACACACACACACACACACACACACACACACACACACACACACACACACACACACACACACACACACACACACACACACACACACACACACACACACACACACACACACACACACACACACACACACACACACACACACACACACACACACACACACACATTTGCATATAGGATGGAATTTTATTTTCATTGCTTGAAAAGAGAAGTTCGCATGCATTTAAACACACACACACGCGCGCGCACACACACACACGCACGCACACACAGACGCGCGCGCGGGCGCGCGCGCACTCAGACAGACCTTTATATAAGTGTGTGTACATGTGCCATCGGGGACAAAACTGGTATACTCCACGCAGCGGGATCCGGAGCAACGGAAAACTAAAGTCCCCCCAATGGAGCAAAAGTAGTGCAAAGCTTTGAACTCGCCGGCTTCCCTCCTCTCCTAGCGCGCCGCGGATAATCGAGCCTCCCATTGGCCGAGGCGCCGTGGTCACGTGTTAGCGCGCGCTTTTTTGCTCCGCAGCAGACGCCGGCGCCATTGCCGAGGTAGGAGTCGCGCTTCGTTTTCTTTTTGTGCAACAGTTTTGGCGGGAAGTGTTTTTGCATCTTTGACGGCGTCTACGCGTTGCGGCGACGCAGAGCTTCTGTTGCGCGTATGAATGCAACAACCGAGGAGGCAGTGGGAAAAGGTGTTTTATTCCGTTCGGAAAAAAGCAAAGCGGCTCGCCGAAAGGTTTGGATGCACAGGATCGGCCGGGCAAACTTCGATAATGTGCTGAATCCGCCACTTTGTGAAGTGAGAAGCCGTTCTTCAGTTGTCAATCGTGTTTTTTTTTTCGGGTGATTTGGTGCGAAGTGCGAGCGACAGTAGTCTTTCTTCGCAGTAAATGCTGTTTGGCATAGTTGTAGATGGACTCGTTCGCTCGTAGGCTACGAAAGCTGTGCTTCTTGTCTTATGCCCACCGTGCCAGATCTGCTAGATTCTGCAGGTGCAGCTTTGACGTTGCGCGCATTTCGTGGCGTGTCAATGTGGTTGCAGTCAGACTCGTTCGTAGGCTCGACTCGAAAGTTACGCTTCCTATCTTTTGAGCCGGCCCCCATGTTCACGTTGCTCGCGTTGCAGGTCTAGCTTTCATCTTGCGCACGGCTGTAGGAAATTTTGTCGCAGTTGGACTCCTTCGCTTACGAACCCCATACTAAAGAAGCGATTCTCGCTGTTTGATACCCGCTGTACATGCTCCTCACAATATACGCCTAGCTTTTATGTTGCGCGCATTGCTTGCCGTATATGGACTCCTTCGCTCACGAATTCGATAGTAAAAGGGCGGTTCTTGCCGTTTGAGCCTACGCTGCTCATGCTGCTCGCGGTTATTTCATGTTTGGCGCATCGCTGGACGTATTTGTTTTGTTGCACTTGGACTCCGTCGCTCACGAACTCGACGCCAAAGGGGGGGGGGGGGTATCGCTGTTGAAGCCCCCGCTGTTCATGCTGCTCGCGATTCCTAAACGAACCAACGTGTTTGCTTCAGAGAGAACTGAGTAAATTCGAATTTTGATTTTTCAACATTTGAGTATTTTTTTCTGTTGCACGCTACTTCGACCTAAGGCGATTAACTGCGGCAGTCCAGGCTACTACGCGTTAGGCATGGAGATTACAAGAGGGAAGGCAATGTTCTCTTCAAAGCCATTATTGCATATGCTGACCGAAGATGATAATCACCTAAACGAGCAGCATTCGAATGACTCATGCGGCGCTGTAGTTGCTCACGAAACAGCGTTTAAATGCCTTTTTTGGTTGCTGTTAATCAGCACAAACTATTAACCCTACATCAAAATTCTGATCACAATCGTGTTACAGTGCGCAACTATATGGCTTCGTATTCGCCTATTTACAAACAAACATTACGTGGCTACCGTCATTCGGATATTTTTAACGGTAGCCTGCGAGGTGTCCGAGGCATATTAACTCCGAAATAATCTCCAAGCTTTCCTGCACTAAAATAATTGAAATTCAGACGAGTAATCACCTACTCACTCAATAGCACAGCCCGTTGCACGAGCGAACACGCCTTTGAGAGAATATATTATAGGAGCATTAAACCGCCATCCGTTCAAATAAAGCCTAGGCCGCACATCTAGTCGCATGTCGGTCCACTCTCTCTTTGCGGAGTTAAATTTTTAATAAGATTGGGCAAAAGACGCCGGTTGAAAAACACGACTGCGAGACATTCACTATAGTGCCGCGAGCTCGCTCGCTCACTCCGCTTCCACCGTGTGCACCGCGATCAAAGCGATCGCAGTACGAAAAGTTCCGATAAAGCAGTGCAACGTGGGTCGGGGCAGTTATTTGGGTAAGTAATTTTTGTACCTCCCCTGGCATGCGGCCGAATAAGAGGCAGAAAACGCAACAACAAATTAATTCAGGCGTGCGGTCAGCTGCGCGCCAAAGGGCGAGCGTTGAGAACACAACGCGCTGAGTATATTCACTACATAGTGCTGCGAACTCGCTCACGCACGCCACTTCCAACGTATGCTCCGCAGTCAAAGTGATCGCAGGACAAAGAGGTTGGACAAAGCAGCGCAGCGTTGGTCGCGTCAGTTATTTCAGTAACTTAATTTTCGATCTTCCATGTCATCATGTCATTTCGACCGGAGCCAAGGCAAAAAACGCAACACAAAATTCATTCGGGGTCGCGGTCTGCTGCGCGCCAAAAGGCGAGCGTTGGGGGCGTCTGCTAGCATCCCCCTGCCTAGGTGTCGCCACCGTCGGCGCCCGGGAGGAGCCGAGAGGAGGAGCGCCGGCATAGGAGGAGGAGGGAGGAGATGCCGCTACCTTTAGTCTATTGAGGGGTTTTTACGGAAAAACTGCATCGTAACGCCATCTACAGGCGGCATCTGAAATCGCGACAGCCAATCGGAGCCCTTCATTATCTGCAGGCACGTGGCCTGACTCGTTTCCATGTTTCGTGCTTTAGATAGCATCACGATGCAGTTTTACGTTGCTCCGGCTCCCGCTGCGTGGAGTATACCACTTTTGTCCCCGATAGTACATATCGCATAGCTGACCGTGCGATGGAATTAATTTATTTCGCTAATACCGCCTTGCACAAACTTTTGACTGCGGGTGCACATATGTTCCTCTTTTCGCACCACTTAAGCATAGCGGAGAATCCACCTACAGTTGCTCCTTCAAGCATGGAGTGATAGTTGCAAAGCGTCTACGAGACAGAACTGTTGAGAGAATCTGTAAGGCCAGGACATCGCTCACCGCCCGGAGCGGACAGGCGCGACTATCTCTTGACTAGAATAATTCTTGGCTCCGAGTCGGGCCTCCATTACTCTTGTGGAGTATGCGGCGAGAAGCGCCTCTTTTCTCGCATTTCTCGGCTGCCTGCTCGCCGGGAATTCCTGCTAACGACTCCGCCCTTCGTGCCGAAATGCGCACGGCTGGCGGGGGAAGTCCCCGGCCGGGAGTCCGCGTGCTCTTGTCCTCTGGACGGATGCCACGAGTTCCCCATGCGGCACACAATGGGATCCGCGGAATGAACAGGCGGCTCGCGCCGCGTGCTGACACCGGACGCCGACGGACAACCCGATCCTTCCTGCGGCCGCGGCCGGAAACCAGCGTCTTTCGACGGCCGGCAGATCGCAGAGACGTGCAGTGCTGCTCGTAGTGCGCGATGTGCCAGGCAAGCCTCCTGTGGTCTCTTCTGGCGTTCTGCACGTCATCCCGGCTGCGTAAGTCATGTCTCTTTATGAGCAATACGTTTGTTTGCCGCCTGCTAGAGAACTAACTGAAAGGTTTTCGACAGGAGAGGGAAATTTTTCCTCGCACGTAGAAAGAGACGTCGAGAAAAATGTTAGGCGCAGAACCGGTGTACCACTCGTTGGTGTGTGGTCTTTTTTGTGACACAAGACTCGCAATATTCTCCTGCTGGCGACCGGTTCAGTGTCCTCTAATGCTAAACTTGCTAATGCGACGCGAACGAATTATTAATTATTTTAAGAATAGAGGGATCCGCCTCGGGACTTGAAACGTGATATGTCGGATGACGTGTTCCTTGGTATTCGTTCTACGCACGAGGCTGCTGATCCGTAGAGTAGTTGGGCGACCGATATGTGGCGTGCGGGGAATATTCCCTAGTTTGTTCGAGGCTGTGGTTGCAAGCGCACAACCATTCATGCGGACGTTGTTTTAACACGATCGCGTTAAGGGCCCCGCGTCGCAGAAAAGCCGGTGTTGCTGGCCGTGAGCGAAAAATCGCCAGAGCTTAGCTGGCAGGTCGACCACCTAGGTCACGTGGCCTCGTGACGTCATCACAAGGCATCGCTTAACCACTGCACCAGGAGCGGTATGAGAACTCCCGGGGATCGATGAATGTAGAGAACAACAAATTCCGCATATATGGGCGTTAACCCCTTAACGCTATCGCGTCATACCGTTAAGGTGGAGCTTAAGTGTCCCTTCCAGTTTTTGTAGCGATAGCTGCATTACAGTAGCATTTCGAGCCTTCAGCGTGGCGGCACCGCCCCCCCGTGGCTGCACCGCCACGCTGTCACGTGATTGGTCACGTGGTGCGGAGCAGCTTCCGGTGGTGCGCCGCCGTGGCTGATCACGTGGTTGGTCACGTGACCATGTTCCACTCAGCCAGCTGTAGCTATCGCGTCACTCCAGGTTTAACCAGAGCTAAACCACCGCCAATTTTTTTTCTTTTGAACGCCAGATTTAGGCCAAGTTTACCTACAAAGCCTCGTCGGGCTGGGATTTCTTTTTGTAAAGGGACTGCTTCCCTTGTTGAAAACTTTTTTTTTCGTTTTGGCATCAGGCATAACGATCAAGAATTAATGAATAACTTACAATGGCACTGGCTGCGAAATTTGTCAGATGTTCCCCATGTCTTTACAGCATGCTACGTGATGTGCTCCCCAATATCTTATATGGCCGTCATACCTTTTTATACACCAGAAAAAAAAAAGTTTAACCTGAATGCACAGAAGATGCAACTAAATCTGCTCTTTGTGTCTCTTCTCTTTCAGTGCTTGCGCAGCTGACCGGAAATCCGTCAATGCCAGCTAACCAGAGTATGCCACTTTCGTTCATAGTGCGCGCTATACACTAAGGTTAAACATTGTTATATATCGGTTCCATCATGGCAGCACACTAAAAAAAATTGTTGTCAATTGTTCTGTATGTGACTGCTTATCCATTCGTTGAAGTTTTTTTTTCTGTGCGACGATAACTGAGAATAATTTGTGATTATGCACTGTACGTTTTTTAATTTATTCAGGGCTGTTTAGGCGTTTCCCTACTGGAGGACCTGCTACATTGAATCGCGTCGTGCTTTCAATGTAATGTTCAGAACGACGGCTAAGCAGCAATCCAGTACCATTACGCGTTTTTAGCATACCGGAGACGTACTAGCGGAGACGCATACTGGTTTACCGGACCCGGGGAAGCCACAGCGCGTGCGCAGAAGGGGTCCGGTAAACCGGTATACGTCTCCGCTAGTACGCCTCCGGTATGCTAAAAACGTCTATTGGAGCAATACGGGGCCCGTCTAAAGTTAATATCACTTAGTACATCTCATGATGAAGCTATTATTACAACAATATTCGCTCAGTTTTTCTTAGAGCTTATCATTGTCTTAATTTATTCTTGGCTCTTCCTTTACACAGCTTGCTCATTAATTGCTGCAAATAACAGTACGTTAGCCTTCATAGTTCATTAATATAATTGTTTAATTAAGCATACAATAAATAAAATGATGGAACACGAGACGAGCGCGCCTGGCGTGCATGCTAAAAGGCGCACGTCACTCGACGCTGTACCACTCGCAGATGTGTACGTGCGGAACCCGAAGGAATCCAACTTCTACATGGACCGCATCCTGCTGACGGACATGATAGCGCAGGTGCGCTTCCTGGACCTGGATCCCTTCCACCTGCCGCCGTTCGAGACCGACTTCAAGGACAGCATCCTGGGCTTTCCCGTCAAAGGTCACGCCAAGTTCGTGAACGGCACGCTGCGCGGCCTCTCGCGCGTCAACCGCTTCGGCGACTGCTCGGCGCCCAGCTGGGTCAACGGCAACATCACCGTCACCTGCAACCTGCTCATCGATGACCTGGACATCGTGTACGACGCGCGCGTCAAGTACGGTCTGGCGCCTGAGGTACGCGTGAGCGTTGAGTCGCGCGTCGGCACCTGCTACGCGCACATGGAGGCCACTGCGGCGCCGGGCAAGGCGGCCGTGCTGCGCTCCTTCCAGATCACCGGCCTCGGAGACCTGGACACCAAGTGGTCGGGACTCGGACCGCTGAACCCCTACCTGCGAACCATCAACGACGGCTACCGCGCCAACATAGCCGGCGTCGTCTACAGCACCTTCTACAGCAGCTACAAGGTGGCCCTGGACCGGTCGCTTTCGCGCGAGCCCATCCCCAAGCCATGACGCGATAGCCCCGCACGCTTTGTCGCCCTCTGAGAGCGGCGAGCACGCTTAAAACAGTGCACGACGCCGTTATCTCCCCGCAAAGCGCAGCGCTACAGCAATAACCCGCAATGTAATCTCACTCTCGCTGATGGAATGCAGATGGTGCACGTTGAAATAGGTATCACGGGAACGACGTGGTTTCATCTGCATGAAGGAGCAATAAAGCCATTTCTGGCATGAGTTAAGCGTGGAGTTTCTTATTTTGTAGCCTACCTGAGTAGAGGAAATCATCTCGATCACAACACTCGCATTCAAGGTAGGTCAGACACTAAGCCCGTCAGCGCAGCATCACGCTATTTCTGCGTTGTGCTGAACTTGCAGGCAGAGACGTAGTAGGGATGTAGCGTAACGAACAGTAACGATATTCCTATAAGCAGAGGCAGATGTGGTTCCATACCATCGTCATTTGCTGCGCACTTAGCCGCTAACCGGGTGCTTTTTTTGTTGTTGTTGTGAAGCCCTTGCATACCACCACGCTTTGTGGGGCGGCCACGGCATTCAACTTGGGTGCACGTCCGGGTAAGTAGGGTTCTGCCCTCTTGCAAGGCAAGGCAAGTTCATCGTAAGGCTCCGAGTGTAACTGAGTGCAGAACGACGACTGTTCCCCGCAGTTGGGCAAATTGGTTGAGATGTATGCTTATGCTGTTCAAACAGCGGATATCGCCCGGCGAGCTGCTTCACAGGAGAGGGTCCGGAAGGCCACGTGCGCGAAGCTTTCGCTTGTATATCCAGGCTTAGCCACATTTAAAGGGACCATGGCAGCCTATTTTCACGCATACCCTGCTTATCGCCTTTAATTCCCAACAGGTTAAATTGCAATTCCCCCAATTTTCAGTTCATTCTGTGCGGTAAATATTTTTAAAACGAATTTTTTTCGTTTCTTCTGCGAACTGCTTGCTGGTCTGGCAACCTCTGATCGTTGACGTCACGAGCGCATACACGCCACGCGTCGTCTGCTGCGAGCTGTTGAGGTGCTTGCGTGCACACCGTAGACAGCGGTCGCTCGAAAAGTTTTTTTTCTTTTAGCCTAGCGAAACAAAATGCATTTTCCGTGTTCTCTTTTGGGAAGCCTTCAACTTAGTACGCGAGCTGAGTGATCCTTGGGAAGGCGGACTTGCTCGTGGCGCCCACTTTCCGATTGTTGAGGAAACAGAAATCGATGGACCCCTGCTTTATTATTTACGCTTAGAAGCATGCTGTTCGTATGTTATGAGGGTGGTCTCTTTTGAGCAGTCAAGTGCTCCCGTATGTGAAAAGCGGCATGTGCCGTGCATGCCTTCGCCGATGTGCGCCGTGAAAGCCGCGGCGTTTGCAGTTCTTGTCCGCTATTCATCGCTCGATAATTAAACTCAAATTATCAAATGGTGGCACTAGTGTAACCTTGAGGCACGAAAGAAGCAGAGAAAAGTGCCGAGTGCGACGACTTCCGCGCTGCATGTACGCGTTTGTATACGTCGAACATACATGCATTTCCTTCGACTCATAGAACCTTTTTGCAGGAACCAAGCCGCTTGCAAAACCCTACGTGACTCGAATGCCTTCACTATCCGCACCGATTAATAGCCGCCGCCGTCTAGATGAGTGCTTCGAAATAATAGTACAGCATTTTGCTGTGCGTGCGCATTGTGCCCCAGCATTGCGACGATTACGACAACTGCAGCCCCGCGCTGAGGTTGTTTACATGGCTGTGCGCAAACAGTATCGGTCGTTTGCGTGGCATAAAACGCCAGGTGGGTTATCCTTATCTTAAATATTACGTAGTCTTGCTCACAAATTGCACTTTTACTCCTTTACACACCATGATAATACTGAATAAGCGCCGATGATGCTATATCGCCTGCATGGGAAACGCTTCGCGTAGGATACCGGCGCTTTCCGCTAATTGTATCTGCTTTCTCTTATGTCACCAAAATTTAATTTTAGATCGGTTTAGCTAAATATACGTTCGGACATTACTAGAATTAATAAAAAGAACCAGATTTGTTGTCCACAGTCGACGCTGCCGACTGCCTTCTGCACATGCTATGCAGATCGGGTCACATATATCGGCACTTCCCCCATTGTACTCGCGTCCTGCGATGTAGGCAGTCGTCGCTTTGAGGGCACTGTAGCCAAAACTACGCTCGACAGCTATTTGCAGGCGCTAAAAGTTGTGAATTTGCTCAGCGCAATCGCCGAAATCGCACACATGAATCCTGTGTACTCGCTAGGCCTCGTCACGAACGGAGCCGGCGGTCCACCGTCGACCGAAATTCAAGAATATGGCAAAAGTTCCTCAATGATTAGTAACAAAGTGTGAAGGTATGATAATAGCCGCTTGTTTCGCTTTTTTCGATACGGACAAGGTCCACAAGCGCAGTTTTTCGGGCCGTCTATTCACCGGGCGTGAAGCTTTCGCTCGGCCGCACAAGCCCAGGCGACGGCGGCGAGCGGCACCGTCGTGCGGCGTTCTCTGCCCGTGTCGCTTGCCTCGCCGATTGGTTCTATGCGCAGGCACCGAATGAAAGCACGTTTTTGCTGGTGCACGCACATCGCGTATGTCGCCGTGGCTAGCATGTGGTCCAATAAGTTTTAAAATTCTTAAGTTTATCGAATGTCATACCAACTAGTCCCCTACCACTCTCCTCTGGTTCCCACTAAGCTGACTCTGCTGACTCTTTAACATTACTACGATACGCGATCGTTGATCGTGCTGGCGTCGTCGTCGGTCTAGCATGACAGACCAGTGCATCAGCGATGGCATTTGCGTACCGATCAGCCCACCGACCGTCGATCGCCGTCGCATCGGCCTATAGTGTGAGCGGACCCTACCTATGCCAAAGAAAAACTGCGTTACTGTTATTATCGCTTTTGCGGTACCAGTCATTCATATGTGGGGGACAACTGCTACTTCGATCGCCCGCGAAAGTACAGGGGGGATGAGACATCGCTGCACATATTGCAGCAACGAGAGCAGACGACGTTGCTCCGTGCATGTGCTAGTGACGTCACGAGAGCTTTCAATAGGCGCTCGCTGCCGGTGGGAGACGTCTCCCGGTCTCAATTTCGATCGTATTTTTTGGCAAATACAGCGCGTCCAGGGCAGCCAAATTTCGGAAATTGAATCATAAGCTCTTGCATTAGTTACTGAAGCAGAAAACTGCAATATGAAGAACGACCATGTCATGGCCCCTTTAACTAATCGATGCGACCGATGGAATCACTTTGAGAAAGATTTTGCTACAGATCAGAAGAATGGACCATTATCTTCAATATTACCATAAAAGTATCATACAATTTTGCAATTTTCAAAAATTGGGTTCGAAATTGCTGGACTTGACACTGCACGCATATTCTGCTGTTCCAGCATGAAGTGCGCCGAAAGTTAGTAATGGTGGGTATGGCATGTTTGTGGTGAAAAACTGCTATATAGCCACTACCTTTTTGGATGGGAACTGACTCCATCTCTCCGCGTTGTTTTCGCCCTTGGTAAAGAGCGGGTACAAGGAGTACCTTCGAAAAAGTGCCAGACCTGCCCAACACATCCAGATCATCACATTTTTGCTACAACCCAGCATCAAACGCATCTCCAACATAAACGGATTGTGGAGGTCATCTAGGAGGCGAACGCGGCAACATCTATTAGAAGACTTGTCGATGTAGCGATTGACGGAGCAGCGTCCGGCTGAAGCCAAGGTCCCAAGCGTTCTGCTCTGCTCGAGCCCACCGCTTCGTCTTCCTTCGCGGTGGCGCTACAGGGACCCACCGCTCAGACGTCATGTCGGGAAAAAAGAACACCAGAGAGAAACAATGCCGACAGATATGTACAAGGGAAGGCTATCTAGAAAGAAGGCGCAGAGATTTCCATCGATATCCGCGTCCAAGTCGTGGGTCAGAGGCTAAGCGGGGAAAGACGGGACTCGGGAGGCCTCGGTTTGGAGACACGCACAAGTCGTCGTTGGCGAGAAATAAGGCTCGAACGTGGCCGAATCAGGCACGGGAGATGGGTGCAGAGGCATGACCGAGGGCAAGCGTTGGCATGTTGGAACGAGAATGAAGGGGAGCATCGTGCTAGCACCAGGCATCTCGGCTGCCGTTGTTGAGAGGAGAGCTTGAAGTCACCGGTCTGACCAAACCGCAGGCAGGCCACAGAAGGACAGCAGTGTCGACGCATGCGGAAACAGGGCGCTGGGCACATGTATGCGCGGTAAAAAACGGGCAGAGGGGTGCAGCCGCGCTAGGAGGCATACAGGGTGGGCATACTCTGCGGGACTGGTGGCAGGTGCTGACTGAGCGGCTGCCTTGAAGCGAGCGCTGGTAAACCCGCGGGTAGAAAAGGACTAAAGCAGAGGGATCTTTGCAGAGGACAGGCGTAGGTGATGCGGTCGGCCGGAGGGTACGGGTGAATAAGGAACGTCGTCATAAATTTGGCGCAGTGCACGATGGTTTAGAGGCTGGGAGAACCGCCTGTGATGTCGCTGTTGGAGTGGGCACTGGCTGTGACGGCAGCGCTCCGCAGTAGCCGGGATGCTTTCGGGAGATTGCTGACGGGCATCTCCTCAGAGGAGAGGACGGCATCTTCTCCTGAAAAGACATGTGCCACCGATGAAGGGCCTGGGCCGTCGCAGTGAGCAATATGACTTGGTTGCGGCGTCGGAGTGACGTTTAGGATCTGCACGTTGCTGGAGCATATCGTGTCTGTGAGTGAGCGAGAGGCAGTGCAGCTGCATGTAGGGCTCATCTGAGGAAAAGAGCGCAACAACCGACGAGGTATAGCACGCGCCAATGATGAGGAAAGACATGATTGCTCAGCAGGAGGACACCAATGCGGGTCCGAAGGCTCGGTTGGGAAAAGCTGCCGCGCGTCACTGGGGTGCACTGGGTCGTGAGCAGATGAAAGAACCATTATAGGCATGGCTCGAACTGGAATGGCCGGGCCGGAGACGATGTGCCGGAGCAGTGGGGAACCGGCGAGGGGCTGCTGAGACGGGCTGTAGTCTGACGGAGGCCTTGTGGACGAACATTGGGCAGCCGTCGCCGTAGCTCACTTGGTAGAGCACCGGATGCGAAATTCTGAGGTCGTGAGTTCGGATTACACCGGCGGTACCGGTTGCTTTTTCTTCTGCTGTGTAATCAATTACCTTAAAGCGAAAAAATAATTGCACTTTTAATATCTCATTGATTAACACCACACATTAAAAATATTTACAATACTTCTTGGTTTCGGTGACTGTTGGCTTCCTTCATGTACTACTGGGGACAAAAGTTCCCGGGACGTTAGTTCTAGGAAAAACGTTTATTGTAGCCTCACCTCGCTACCCATGCAGTCGTCGCCTGATATAGCATGAAGGCATTAAAGCCATAAAGGCTCCTTCTTCTTTCCCCGGTATCAGGCGACTGGGTAGCGAGGTAGAGCCGCAATAAACGTTTTTCCTAGAACTCGCGTCCTGGAAACTTTTGTCCCCAAGTAGTACGTTACAACGATCCCCCCATTTCCCTTCCGTTGTCTGACCGCAGCAAGGCAGACAAATTAGACTATGTTGTCATAAAACTGTGAGACAGTTTGGAAGTCAGAGAGTGAGAAAAAAAGTTATGAAGTTGGCATTAGACATGCTGCAAACTTCAGCGCCAGCAGGTCCCTCCCCATCCTCTTTCATGTTACTGAAAAGCAAGTAAAGGCGGACGAGCGGCCTGTGAAATCTGCAGAATTGTCGAGTTTCTCTCGCACCCCGAACGCGCAAAGCCCAACGGGTTGGCGTTGATCTGACGTTAAAACGCCACAGTAGCACCACCATGGTTCGCCTTTCTCTTTCATCTGGCGGATTCGGCTTCGAAGGCGCGCACTTGCTGACCCTGGCGCTGCGCTGTCTTATCTTGGCATTCTGAGTTCCCACACGTGGGTTCTCGGGCCGTTGACGATTTCGTCTCGCTTCATGGGCGAAAGTCCGAATCTTCACGCAGTCATCGCTTGCGCTCACGTTCGCAGCGACGTTCGCGATGTTCTTCGGGGGAGCCATGTTCTCTGCCATGGTAGCGAGAGAGAGACGATCGGCACGCTCCCGCGCCACGTGGCGCGCACGCCGTGACCCTGCGACGTCAGAGCGAAATTGGACGCCGATGATTGTGAAAGCGGCCCGACTTCTTTGAAGAAGTTCGAGTATAAAAAAAAATGGTTGCAAAGCCCCAGCAGCTCAAAAAACGACAAAATGCATCAGCAGCAGCTTTATGAGATGAATCAGAACAAAATTGGCGGTGGTTTAGCTCCGGTTAAACCTGGAGTGACGCGATAGCTGGCCGAGTGGAACTTGCTCAGTTGAATTGCAAAGTCAGTCTTTCGCCGCTCCGTTTCGCTGGGCGTTCTTTCTTCATCTTTATCCCACTTGACACGGCGCATGCGCACAGTTGTGGCACCTCGGTTTCGCTAGTGTTCCTGTATATGCTCCCGATATGCTCCCTGCGGGAGCATATACAGGAACGCTAGGTTTCGCCGGCGCGCCGCGCCGCCGGGAGCAGCAGCTGCTCCGCACCACGTGGCTGGCCACGTGAACAACCACGGTCACGTGGCACCGCCACGCTGAAGGTTCGAAATGCTACCGTAATATAGCTATCGCTACAAAAACCGCACTGTATCAATATGACCGCAATGACTGCACTACATAAACATGACCGCAAGGAACAGCCTTGAGAAATATTACCCGTCAAAAACTGCGTTTACACGCTGCGGTGCAGTATTGCAAATGAGAAAACTGCCACTTTCTGTCATGTACTGCCCTGCTCTTCGCATCTTCAGACCGTTTCTGCCTGTCTTTGCCCTATCAACGCTTGACGCTTATTTATCGCACCCTACTGATAACTGTCATTCTCCTTCTGACAGCCGAAGGGTCGTCTTGAGCGCCTTGTGTCTGTGAAGCCTTGCCGTCATGGACAATATGCATACCTGTAGTGGAGTGATCGTGTTCCCGTTTATCGGATTCGATGATCCGCGCTGGAACAACCTTCAAATTTTGTCAGGAACTAATGCAAATTTACATCTGCCTCAGTGTTTCCATACCTTTGCAAATGAAAGCTATTCAACTTTCTGAGGACTTCAGTATTTGAGGGAAAAATTCGTATTCGCCTGAGGCATTTATTGTCGCGATCGCCGCCTCAGGGGCGCTATCGCTCATCGATTTACAAACCAAGAGAGCTTTTACACCGCAGGACTGGGCTTTAATCGACCATTAACCATAAGCGGAGACGGGTATAGTCTGATTGATTTAGAGGAACTTCACACACATAAAACAAAAGATTAAGTCCAAAGAACAGCGCCGCGCTCTGTGTGTGTCTAAAGTAAGACAAGCTTTTTGTCAAGTTGGTTAAAGCAGCGTTCACTAAATGGAACCCGCACGGCAAGGACATACGCTATGTTGGCAAACTTGAACAACAATGAATATGTAGCCTGCACTGCATACTTTCAGGAATGAAACGAAAAAAAAAGCAAAATTGAAAAAGAAAACATGTCTGACACACATCGCGAATACATCTGATATGGCAATCCAAAGGGTCCCTGGCGAAGTCAGTGCCACTTTTAACGAGAGATTTTCATGAGGTGTTGCTGAGCAATTTGTCGCCGCATTTTGTTCCTGCGCTATGTTTCTTTATTTACGATGTATTACCAACACGCCCAAGACTATTCACTTCTGAACCGAGCAGTTCTTCGCAATACTGGCGGACGCTCTCACGCAGATAATTGCAAGTACCTTCCTCATAGAATGAGGCATGCAGTATACTTACTATGATAAGGTATCCAGCTTCGTTTTTTGTAAGAATACTGTCCCCCCCCCCCCCCCCCCCTCATCCGCGTACTATATTCACAGAGCCTGTGTGTACGTTGACGTGCGTTGCTGGAGCAGGTCTCGCATCCTACGTAACGCAATACTCGTAGTCTAGGATGTCATTGCAGTCGTAGAGAACACAGGCTGCTAACAAAAACATTCTTCAATGCATTGATCATCTTTGGAGATGTTTATTCTCATAAAGAGTATGAAAAGAAGTGCTAGCAGCTGCAGATTGCATCGGCCGTTCTCCAATAGACCTTGTTCCCAGTGGCTTCTACATTTAATTTGTCACGCCATAAATAATTGAAATCAAGACATTGTGTCACCGGTTTAGATTGCTGACTTATAGCTCCCTAGTTTTGCAAACTTCCTTAAGGCTTTTTATATTGCGTAGTCTTGCCTCATCCAACATCAATGGCATTTCTGAGTACCTGTGGACTACAGGGACTGCTGACAAGCCTGTGAAGACTGCGCAGGCCAGCTAAGCCCTGCCTATCCTCTCGTTCGCGACCTTGACAGGCACAGGGGCCAGCCACCTTGTCTGTCGTCTTGCTTGCCCCATTTACTGGTTGGAGCAAGGACGCCGGCCGCTCATGAGAAGCCAGACAAACAGCTCTGTCCGCAATCACCAAATTTAGAAACCAGTTTTCTTATCTGTGACCGGTAAGCAGGCGCCGTGTTTACAAAAAAACTGCTGACTTACCCCCTTCCAAGTAAAGTATTTCAGTGTAGCTCAGTTTCTTAGAAAATGTTTGTTGAAATGCGATTTTATCAGTTTAGTTTATATCCACACACGCACGCGACAGACTGGAAGACTACAGCAAATAGTGAGAATAGCCTGCTGGAAGAGCACCAGTCGGGTTCTTAAGCAGGAAGCGTGACGGAAATCGCCTCGCACGCAGCGTGCCATAAACGTGGAAAGTGTGGCAAGAAGCGTTGTTATTTATACTCTCTTGTATGCTGTTTGAACGCGGTTCACAACGTTTTCATGGCGGTGAACAAGCTACTTCCCGCAATCACCATTTGACTCTCGCCTTGAACGACGCAGAATTTTTTTTTCTCAGGAAATTTTGTGTTACGAGTGTACTTGGCATTAAAAGTGAAGGCAGAAAACTGTTTTCTGTAAACAAGGAAATCAGCAGTTTTATCGCCCATGCACTGGCTATTGGCCGAAGTGAGCTCGGCGTTGAATCCCCACCAGCACATGAAAAAGAACAATAAGTTCTCGAGGACATGAACACAGTAAGTCGCCTGTGAAAACATGATTCCCCATTGCACAGTATATCAGTTCTGAAACAAAAATTGAGCACTTTAAATTTGCACCCATAAAGGAGAGGAATGTGACGTCAGGCTAGAACGGGAAGCAGGCGGTTGGCGAGGTCTGGGTCTGAAGGACGAAGGGAAGCTCTTTCTCGTAGCGCTTCTTGATAGTGAAGAGGAACAGCCCTTCGACGCCGCTGAAAACAGCACGTGGGCTATAGGTGGCTGGAGCAGAGATTGACGTCACCTGAACCAACGCCTAGTTAGTGGCGAAGTTGGCCTTGGAGCCGACACGATGATATGGCCTGCATTGGTTGCTCAGGTCGGACGTGGCCTCCATGACGACGCGATCAAGAATAACGTAGCAGCTGATGTTGACAGGATCCTGGCCTGACTTGGCTGCAGAAGCCGTGCCGCTGAATCTGCCATAGCCCTGTAATATTAACGCACCTCATGTGGGCAACGAGCATCTGAGGTTCACCCATATAAGTGATGTATGGTGCAACTGCCGAGGGGTCCAGCTGATTGCTGCAGATAAACACTAGCGTTGGAAAGCCCAGCACCATCACATCGAAGACAGTGGCGCTGAGGACCTGTGCGAGAGACATCTTCGCTTAATGGATCGTTTCGTAAATGCTGAATACTTGTGCAGACTTGGGCGCATATGCCTCTTTCGATTCACAAAATATGGAAAACAACCTTCACTGAAACACGCATTTGTAGTGCAAGAGGAGAGATTTCCGTGTCTTACACACCATCGTCTGCGCAGTTCGGTGCAAAGAAAAAATCGCAGAGGCTACGCACTGCTAAACAATAGTTGCATGTCCCTGGAAAGTTCCATACCGAAGACAGCTTCTGTAGAGCTTGCCGGAGACTCGCATTTCCAACGTTGGTATCATGGTACGAAGTCCAACTCGTTGCTGCCCATCGTTGCAACTGAAAGGCACGGCGTGGCCACATCATAAACACTCCAGTTTTTCATGTGTATCATCTATATGTCCTTTCAGACGAGCGATAGCGAACCATTTTTGTTTTGCGCATATGTTCGTCTACGTTACCGATTCTTTTTATTTGTTTCCTTTTCACTTTGAGCCTTACACTCCAGCCCGAACTACTTCGGAAGTGCGTGGCAGCTGAAGATGTGCCCGCAACCGGTTAGATTGCACCGCGGGATTGAAGGGGCCACTGCCGTGCACGAGCAGCTGCGCGCCACGTTTGTCCGCAAAGGTGAGGTTAGAATGCAGAGGGCGAAAACGCTGCACGCACGACTGGTTCTGGACCGCGAATTTCTACTCGTCCTGCAGCGAGGATTTCCACAAAAACAGAGGAAACGCCGACCGTCACTATTATGTTTGCAAGGAACCCCCTTATACGCTTTTTATTATTCTCTAATTGCGTTTCTGCTTGACGTCTTCAAATCACCATTTTACATTTATTTTCCTTTGAACCAGCCGCGTCACTCTTAGGGCGCGGGAGGAGCATGTTGTTAATTTTGGGCGGCATGCACACAAGCTCCCCCGTTCTATTCCCAAAGCATTGTTTGGTCTCGCTGTCTTTGGTTATTCCCACCTACGCAGCAACACTGTTTGCTAGCTGTATACATGCCCCCACGTCACAGGTTGGAGCCAACAATAAAGGGGAGAATAATGTATAGAGAAATTAATAATGATTACAAACGACCATCGACTTCAAGCGAAACCTCAACAATGCACTGTGGGCACTGTGCTTCCTGTCAGCAATAACTGTCAGAAGATATATTTTCTATGTTTCTGGACCACCTTACCGACAAAAGGGACGAACGGGAAAACCGGAATTATATGCGCAGGCATCTAAAAAAGAGAAGAAACGTAGTAGTGATTGCTTTTTTTTGCTTTTTTGATTTATGAGGGTTTAACGTCCCAAATTGACTCAGGCTATGAGGGACGCCGTAGTGGAGGGCTCCGGGAATTTCGACCACCTGGGGTTCTTTAACGTGCACTGACATCGCACAGCACACGGGCCTCTAGAATTTCGCCTCCATCGCAATTCGACCGCCGCGGCCGGGATCGAACCCGCGTCTTTCGTGCCAGCAGCCGAGCGCCATAACCACTCAGCCACCGCGGCGGCTAAACGTAGTAGTGAGTCAAGTACTTCAGCCCTTGAGGCTGTTATGGTACTACAGCTCTTAATTCTTCTTAAAGAGGCAGGCCGTGCTTGATAACCGAACAGAACTAACTTCCGATGCGGGCGGCTTAAAGATACTGAACCATCGAACCACGCTTATTATAGACTCCAACTCCTCCTGAGGTATGACTAGCATCACGGAATAGAATGCAGTATTAAGCATGAAATGTTATAGTTAGCCCCCTTTACCGGCAAACTGAGGCGAACATCGTCCGGTAACCGCTGCAAGCCTTTGGTTGAATATGGCGCCCAACTTGGCAGCGAAAATGAAGCGAATTTTCTGAAACTTTCCGTCGGAATGGTGTGCAGCTTGGCGCCCGCTAAAGGAACCGGCACGCTGCGAGCGGAAGTGTCGTGCGAGCCTTCGTAGGTTCCCGCGGTAACGCTGAAGGTCGCGTTACTGGTGGCAGCGCGCCAGTTCCCTCTCCACATCAAGGTCAGAAATTTAAACCAGTGAAAATTTCACCACGAAAAACTGGAGAACTACAAAACTCGTGTGGTAAAGAAGTTAGGCGGTAGAAACTCACTACGAATAGAAAAAAGTTCGGCGAGGAATCGGAACGCGCTTACCTTTGTGCTCAGAAGGTTCCTGCATATAAACGGTTCTGTCTGACGATGCTTTATACCAGCAGAGAGGTGAGATAGCATTGACTCGTAGTAGTTTTCAGGGCGATTCAGGGTAAAAGTAGCGCGTTAACTATTGCTCTATGTCGCTCATGAAACAGGCAGTCGCCAGGGTGGCAGATATCAGTTTTTCTGGTGAATGGAAGCGGTGGTCAAGAAGACAGTAAGATGTGTGAAGGGAATGTTTCAGGTTTCTACGTCATGAAGAAACTGTACAAAAAAAGTTTATCAGAAACTACGTGAGACCTGTACGTAAAAATATATTCGGATTCGGTGCATTTCGAAGCGGCTTCCCATCAAGAATATTACCGGACCATGAGCAGCAACACTGCCTATTTGATACAGAATACGAAACAGTGCGTCAGAAACAAGCGCAAGCGCACACACAAGTGCTCGGCGGTGGGAGTGCCGCATGATATTTCGCAAAAAGGAATTGGCATTGACTTGAAAAACAAAAAGCAAATTTAGTGAGC